>NW_027097555.1:0-23113 GCF_019320115.1 Miscanthus floridulus
TTATGACCCCACTCGCGAGTGTTTTCACATCGGGCTTGGGATGCCGAGGGCGGGCGAAGGGATGTGGGGGCAGGTAGCCGTTCCCCCTTCGTCCAGGGGCGGCCGCCACGCCCCCACGCAATGTCCTACCGACGCCCGAAATGAGAACGTCGCTCTTGCACGACCTCAGCGCCCAGACCTAGAGCAGCTCCGTGAGCTCCAGGCCAAGGTCGAACAAGACCAACTCCTTCTGCAGCAGCTTCGAGACTCTCTTGAACAAGAACAGCGAGGCCGCGAAGGCGGGGGAGCTCGACGGAGGGCCCGCGATGTGCATCACACCGCATCCATGACGACGAAGGGAGTGAGCAACCCCCAGCCTTCAATCGTGCCAGCCAGAACATGGGCTGCGGCAATGCTGGTCCGCGCAATGCCCGAGCCTTCTACCACGGAGGGGCGGCGGGTCCGTGGCGAGCTCCGGATCTCCTAGAGACCACCGCGGTTCAGCAGGCCAGAGTTCCGCCTCCCGATGGCACGGGGGCGCCTCGAACCTACCCACGGCACCGCCTCGGCAGGACAGGGAAGCCCCGCTTCCCGAGCCCGACCGAGCGCCAATAGCCCATAGGGTCCCCGTGCTTCTGGACCGCCTCGGCAATCGACGCGAGGTGCAGGGAGACCATGAGGTGGTCAGCAGGCGACGACGCCACGACAACGAGGGGCCCTCGGGGCTAGCACCCACACCGAGGCGGTCGCTACGACAGCGGGGAGGACCAGTCCTTCCCCTGAACCGCCAGGCCCTCGGGTCTTCAGCAGGGCCATCCGCGCTGCTCTTTTCCCCGCTCGGTTTCGGCAACCAGCCAATCTCGCTACAACCGGCGAGACCAACCCGGAACTCTGGCTTGCCGATTATCGCCTGGCCTGCCAGTTAGGTGGCGCGGACGATGACCTGCTCATCATCCGCAATCTCCCCTTGCTCCTGTCGGACTCGGCGCAGCCTGGCTCGAGCACCTTCCTCCCTCGCAAATCCACGACTGGCGTGACTTGGTTAGGATCTTCGTCGGGAACTTCCAGGGCACATACGTGCGCCCTGGGAACTCCTAGGATCTTAAGAGCTACCGCCAGAATCCGGACGAGTCTCTCTAAGACTTCATCCGGCGCTTCTCCAAACAATGCACCGAGTTGCCCAGCATCGGCGACTCGGAGATCGTCCAGGCTTTCCTCTCTGGCACCACTTGCGGGACTTGGTCCGAGAGTTAGGTCGGAATGTGCCGCGCTCGCTGCCGCACTCCTCGACATCTCGCCACCAGCTTCGCCTCGGGTGAAGAGGCTGTCGGAGCCATCTTCCCCACACCGACACCAAGGGTAAGCGAGGGACGAGGCCCCCAGGCCTCAGCCTCCCACCTCCTCAAGAGAAAGAAAAAGGGGCGCCTGGGGAAGCAGGAGGTCCTAGAGGCTGATCTGGTCGGCCACAGAGCGCAAGAATCCCCGAGGCTTCAAAGGCCCTAGGCCCTTCGACACATGCTCAAGAAACCCTGCCCTTACCACCAGAGCCCGGTCAAGCACGCTCTCGAGGATTGCACCATGCTCGGCGCTACTACACGGCTCGGGCTCCCCGACGACGACGCCAAGCAAAGGGCCCGGCGGCCGGACGAAGACAAGGACGATGGGTTCCCCGAGGTACGCAACGCCTTCATGATCTTCGGTGGGCCCTCGGCATGCCTTACGGTGCGGCGCAAGAGGGAACGCCGAGAAGTCTTCTCGGTCAAGGTGGCCACCCCCAGTACCTCGACTGGTCTCGAGAGGCGATCACCTTCGATCGAGATGACCACCCTGACCATGTTCCGAATCCCGGGCAGTACCCACTGGTTGTCGACCCGATCATCGGCAACACCTGACTCTCCAAGGTGTTGATGGACGGAGGCAGCGGCCTCAACATCCTCTACGTCAATACCCTGGAGCTCTTAGAGATCGACCGGTCGAGGCTCCAAGGAGACGTCGCCCCTTCCACGGCATCGTGCCAGGAAGCGCACGCGACCCTCGGGCGCATCGACCTCCCTGTCTGCTTCGGCACCCCCTCCAACTACCGCAAGGAAGTCCTCACCTTCGAGGTAGTCGGTTCGGGGGAGCCTACCACGCCATCTGGGCGGCCGTGCTACGCCAAGTTCATGGCAGTGCCCAACTATACCTACCTCAAGCTCAAGATGCCAGGCCCTAGCGGTGTCATCACGGTTGAGTCCACGTACGAACATGCATACGACTGCGACGTCGAATGCATCGAGTACGCCGAGGCTCTTGCGGAGGCCGAGACCCTCATCGCCCACCTCGACCAACTCAGTGGCGAGGTGCCTGACTCCAAGCGTTGCGCGGGGGCGTTCGAGCCACTGAAACCATCAAACTCATAACGGTCGACCCCGCCTGCCCCGACGACCGAGCGCTGAGGATCAGCGCCACCCTCGACATCAAATAGGAAGCCGTGCTCGTCGACTTTCTCCGTGCGAACGACATATTCGCATGGAGTCCCTCGGACATGCCGGGCATACCAAGGGAGGTCGCCGAGCACACCCTGGACATCCGGGCTGGATCTAGACCGCGAGGCAACGCCTGCGCCGCTTCGACGAGGAAAAGCGCAGGGCCATCGGAGAGAAGCAAAACTCTTGGCGGCCGGGTTCATCAAGGAAGTGTCCCACCCAGAGTGGTTGGCTAACCCCGTGTTGTCAAGAAGAAAAATGGGAAATGGAGGATGTGTGTAGACTACACCGGTTTGAACAAAGCCTGTCCAAAGGTCCCCTTCCCATTACCTCGAATCGATCAAATTGTTGATTCCACCAGGGTGCGAGACCCTGTCTTTCCTTGATGCGTACTCTGGTTACCATCAGATCAAGATGAAAGAGTCCGACCAGCTCGCGACTTCTTTCATCACACCATTCGGCATGTACTGCTACGTGACGATGCCCTTCGGCCTCAGAAACGCAGGTGCCACGTACCAACGGCATGACCCAGGTCTTTGGCGACAACATTGGCGACCGTCGAGGCCTACGTAGACACATCGTGGTCAAGACCAGAAAGGCCGAGGGTCTCATCGATGACTTGAGGATAACCTTCAAATGCCTTAGAGAGGGCATCAAGCTCAATCCCGAGAAGTGTATGTTCGGGGTCCCCCGAGGCATGCTCTTGGGATTCATAGTCTCGGAACGCGGCATTGAAGCCAACCCAGAGAAGGTCTCGGCCATAACCAGCATGGGACCAATCAGAGACCTCAAGGGAGTGCAGAGGGTCATGGGATGCCTTGCGGCCCTGAGCCGCTTCATCTCGCGCCTCGGCGAAAAAGGTTTGCCTCTGTACCGACTCTTGAGAAAATCCGAGCGTTTTCTTGGACCCCCGAGGCCGAGAAGCCCTCGACAGACTCAAGAGGCTGCTCACCAATCCTCCCCTGATACCCCCGGCCATGGACAGGCCCTCTTACTCTACGTCGCCGCAACGACCCAAGTGGTCAGCGCCGCCGTAGTGGTAAGAGGCAGGAAGAAGGGCATACTCTGCCCACCCAACGACCTGTTTATTTCATCAGCGAGGTGCTCTCCGAGACCAAAGCACACCCGCTACCCCCATCCAGAAGCTGGTCTACGCCGTGGTCCTGGCCCCGCAAACTGCGCCACTACTTCGAGTCGCACCCAGTGACTGTGGTATCATCCTTCCCCCTGGGCGAGATAGTTCATAACCGGGAGGCCTCGGGCAGGATAGCCAAGTGGGCTGTCGAGCTTATGGGGGAAACCTTGACCTTTGCGCCTCGAAAAGCGATCAAGTCTCAGGTCTTGGCCGATTTCGTGGCTGAATGGACAGATACCCAACTGCCACCTGCTCAAATTCAGACGGAGTGCTGGACCCTGTACTTCGACGGATCCCTGATGAAGACCGGGGCAGGCGCGGGTCTGCTCTTCATTTCGCCCCTCGAGTACACATGCGCTACATGGTGCGGCTCCACTTCACCGCCTCCAACAACGTGGCCGAATACGAGGCCCTCATCAATGGCTTAGCAAGTCGCCATCGAGCTTGGGGCACGGCGCCTCGACGTCCGAGGCGACTCGGCTCGTCATAGATCAAGTGATGAAGGAGTCAAACTGCCTCGACCCCAAAATGGAGGCTTACTGCAAGATGGTACGACGCCTAGAAGACAAGTTCGACGGTCTCGAACTAAATCACGTCGCACGGAAGTACAACGAGGCCGCCACGAGCTGGCAAAGATGGCCTCGGCATGGGCCCCGGTCCCCCCGAACGTCTTCGCCAGAGACCTCCACAAACCTTCCATTGGCTACACCTCGACAACAGAGGAGGGCCCACCTGGGAACCCATGGCAAAGCCCGACGCCCCCTCTGCTGCCGAGACCCCCTCGACCGAGCCCGAGGTCATGGAAGTCAACGCCGAGCCTCCACAGACTGATCAGGACGCGGATTGGCGAGTCCCGTTCCTCGATTGGCTTGATCGGGGGAGCTTCCTGACGACAGAACCAAAGCACGACGGCTTGCGCGCCGGCCAGACTACGCCCTCTACAATGACGAATTGTATAGGGCGAAGTCCCTCAGGTGTCCTCCAACGTGCTATCAGTTTCCGAGCGAGCCAAGCCCTGCTTTGGGACTTACACGCAGGCGCCTGCGGGCACCATGCGGTGCCTCGGACGCTCATAGGGAACGCTTTCCGCCAAGGGGTTCTACTGGCCGACTGCAGTCCCGACGCTACCAAGCTAGTACGCTCCTGCGAAGGATGCCAGTACTATGCTCGGCAGACACATCTCCCCCCTGGCCCTGCAAACCATCCCCATCACATGGCCGTTCGCCGTGTGGGGGCTCGACATGGTCGGGCCTCTGCAAAAGGCCCCCGGGGGCTACACCCATCTACTGGTATCAATCGACAAGTTCTCCAAATGGATCGAGGCTCGTCCGATCAATCGAATCAAATCCGAGCAGGCGGTGCTGTTCTTCACTGACATTATCCACAGGTTTGGGGTCCCCAACACCATCATCACCGACAACGGGACGCAGTTCACCGGCAAAAAGTTCCTGACGTTTTGCGACGACCACCACATCCTGTGGCCTGGTCGGCCGTAGACACCCAAGGACCAACGGCCAAGTAGAGCGTGCCAACGGCATGATCCTACAAGGCCTCAAGCCAAGGATTCACAACCGTTTTGAAAAAGTTTGGGCAAGAAATGCGCTCACCGAACTGCCCGTCGGGGAGTCATCATAGTATGGCCATGAAGGGTGAACACACATCCATAGGAAAAGCCAAAGCCGAGCCACGGGATTCACGCCTTTCTTCCTAGTCTATGGGGCCGAGGCCATCCTCCCCACCGACCTGGAATATGGTTCCCCCGAGGCTGTAAGCCTATAATGAACAAAGTAACCGCACCACCCAAGAGGACGCCCTTGATCAGCTGGAGGAAGCCCGAGACGTCGCGCTACTACACTCGGCCAAGTACCAGCAGAGCCTGTGGTGCTATCAGGCTCGACGCGTCCGAGGCCGAGACTTGAAGGTAGGCGACCTGGTGTTGAGGCTAGCACAGAGCAACAAGGGTCGCCACAAGCTGACCCCGCCATGGGAAGGACCATACATCATCGCCCAAGTACCGAAGCCTGGGACCTACAAGCTGGCCAACGAGAAGGGCGAATCTTCACCAACGCTTGGAACATAGAACAGCTACATCGCTTTTATCCCTAAATTTCCAAGCATTGTATATGTCGTTTCTCGAAATACAATTAAAAAGCGTTCTTTAGTTGGTCTTATTTTTTGAGAAACCCCCCGAGCCCATCGTAGGTCTCGGCAGCACAATAAACACGACAAGGGAGACTCGGCTCTACCTCGGCAGAACCAAGCCTCCCTCGAGGGCTAGATGGGGGAATCCCCCCTAGGTCCCACGCACCATTCTTCAGTTGTTTGTCACAAAAATTCCTACGCCCAAACTCTAGCAGGCTCTGATGAATCAGTTATAAAAACTCCTCGGACCAAGGTCTGTTTTCTAAGCAAGAGGCCGGTAGAGTCACGAGACAGCCTACGCCCCCAGGCTATGGCACTCCCTCACTACCTCTCGCTCAAGGGACGGCTTAGGCCCCAAAGGGGTGTTTTGCAAATGAAATCTGATCAGAAGCAACAGAGGGCAAAGGCTCGGAAACATGAGAAAAACAACTAAGAAACACAAATACTTCAGAAATAGAGGCCTCGATGGCCACAAACGCTATGATACAAAAATAACCCCTATTCTATCTTTACATAGCCCCCGGGGCCTAGATTAAGGCTCGAGGCCTTCAGCACTGGCAGATGGTAGGGGAGGAACCACCTCCTCTTCGAAGAGCGTCGCCAGCGCCGTGCCAGGGCCTTCCGCCGCCTCCATTAGCTTCGCGATCGCCGCGTCGGCCTCCTCGTCATCATCAGGCAGAACATAGCCATCACTGATGGCCGGAAGGTCGACGCTAAGGTAGTGAGAGGAGATGACGGCCATCGCCCGCTTGACACCCGTGTGCAGCGCCCCTCGAAGCCACTCGCGCATCTGGCTGCTTAGCGCAATCAAGCAACTCCCAAGGGAGCTGCCTGACTGAACCCCCTCGACCTCCAAGGCCTCGCAGGCGGAAAGGGCGGCATGTTTTAGCGCCTCGTGCTCCTCGATCTCGGTGTTGAGCACTGTCTACACCGCGCTGGAAGCCTCGGTGGCCCGAGTGAACTCTGCCTCTGACTCTGCACCATGGAAAATGGAATGAGGTCGAGCCAGAGAAAAAACAACCTAAGTTAGGGACGGAAGCCCACGGAACTCACCCTTGGCCTTCTACTCCCAGCGTTGGGTCTCGGCCTGGCAGGCCTCGGCCTTCTCCTTCAACCGCTGGGCCACGACCCAAGAGGCCTCAGCCACCCTGGAAGCTTCACTCCCCAGCTCTGTGTCATACAAGGAAGTTAGGGAGCGAACATAAGGAGAAGGAAACAAAACAAGGGGACTGGAACTCACCCTCGACCGTCCCCCTCAAAACCACAGCCTCGATTTGCGAGGCCTCAACTGCAGCAAGGGCCTCGTTCAGAGCGCCTTTGGTTAGCCGGTGCACACTCTCCTCTGCCCCCAACTGCTCGGCGAGGGCCTTGCCTAAGGCCATCACTTCTTCGGCCCGGGACCTGAAGGCATCCCGATCGCTGATGGCGCAGGTAAGCTCCTCCTCCAGCTCCTTGACCCGCGCTGCCAAGGGGGTGAGCTGCGTCTGGGCTACAGCCGCCTCGACCTTCGCGTCGGCACAGCGAAGGCGAAGGTCCTCCACCTCTGCGCTTCGCGCCGACAGAAGCTCGTTAGCATCGGCAAGAAGGCCCCTCTACCGCTGAAGCTGGTCCCAGATGCCCCTCTCTCGCTGGAGAAAGACCGACTTCCCGAGGGACCGGGTCTCGAGCTCCTGAGGAGGTAGAACAGAGGTCGTCGATTGCGACAAAACCAAGAAAAGAACAACATCATGCAAGAAAGGAAAACACAAACCTGGGCGACTCCGGGCAATTCATCGGCCACCACGGACAGCGCCGTCCATAGCGACCGCTCCGCCAGCTCGTGGTACTGCTCGAAGGTGCTCCAGCGCCCGCCCTCGGCCGCGTCCTCGAGGGCGAACAAAGGCTCCCCCTCAGGGTCATCCCGGCTACGCCACAGTACCTATGGGTGATCCCACCCACGAGGCTCGGGTCACACCCGCACGAGGGCCGAGCTTCCCTTGTCCCAGAGCGGCGCTGGCTGCTCCACGGCATCGGTCTCCTCGGCGTCGACCACCTCCCGCGCCTAGGACGTATCGTCGGAGGAGATCGGATAGACCTCCGCCTCCCGGGCGCTCTCTCGCAACAACTGTGGGCCCTGAACCAAGGGCACGACCGAGGCCTCTGCCGCCAGCATCCTCGCCTCCTGCACAGACGGCCTCGCCACCATCATGACGGCCTTGGTGACCTCAGGGGCTCCGGCCTCTGCAATCACGGCCTCGGCGGTCTCAGGGGCTCCGACCTCTGCCATCGTGGCCTTGGCAGACGCAGAGACGCCGACCACGGCCACTGTGGTCTCGGCGGTCGTGGGCGCCGTGGCCTCCATCGCTTCAGCCTCGGAGGCCTCGGGAGCCTCGGCAACAAAGGGCACGATGGCCCCATCCGACTGTGTAGGGGCCGCCTCGGCAACCCCTCCTTGGGCGGCCGGTCCCTTTGGGTTGACCCTCGCCGACGCCACGCCGTGTTGGATAGTGGCTTGTGCCTCCGCCACCCAGTGGGCGGAGGAGCCGGGGCTCGCCTTAAGCGCCTTAAGGGGCGCCAAGGGGAGGTCATCCGCAGGCCGCTTCCGACTAAAGAAAATTAACCTACAGGGTCAGCGCGAGACCAAAAAAGCAAACGGAAGACACTATGACCCTGCCAAAAATACACTTACTTTGAACGGGGCGGCCCCCGCTTCACCACAGCAAACCTCATCCACAACGGCGGAGGCGGCGACAGTGGCGTCGCATCCATATCCATCGGCGCCGGTCGGTCCTCAGTGGCCCCGGTGCCCCTTCGGTCCTCTGCGGGGGCGGTGGCATCGCCTCCACCGCCACCTGCTCCGCCACGGCCGCCGAGCTTACCGGGCTGATGGCGCGTTTGCCTAACGCCTGCGCCTCGAGCGTGTCGGCCTCGGCCTCGGAGTGGGCAACCGCCGGCCCCGGGTCCGCTTCTCCTCCCCCTCCCGGGGGTGCCGGGCTGCTTGCCGGTGCCCCAGGCACCACCTCCACTGCGTCAGGGAGGTGGTCCAGGGGACCTCGCCCTCGTCATCCCCGTCTGAGGCCTCCATCGACAGCGACGGCGACGGGGATTCCTCCAACGGGAGGCCATCCTTCCGTTGTTGACGGCGGCGTTATCCAGCTCCTCGCACACGAGGATGTGCTTCGTGTGCTTCACCGCCTTGGCGTCCTTTCGCTTCTTCTACGCGTCGGCGTGCGCACAGTTGATCGCCCGCCGCCTAACGTCCTTGGGAACGGGCGGCGGAGAGGAGCGCACGTCCCTCATCCCCTGTGGGAACAACGGACGCACATAAGGAAACAAGGGGTAAGGGGAGATTGAGAGGGCTCAAAGGCTACAACGGCACACGACTTACCAGCGAAAGGAACCCCCGCGACGGTCGCATCGCGAAGGGGGTCAAGTTGCCGCCCTTCAACTACGCCTCTACCGTCTCCCCCACCCGACGGAGAATTTCCTCATCGGAAAGGGCGGTGGAGGACATCCGGGTGCCCTCAATGGGCTCACCTGGCTTCATCTCGAACAGCCGCCGCCGCTGAGCCATCAGCGGCAGCACCCTCCGGTGGTGGAAGGCGGCCACGACCACAGCCACGGTGAGGCCATGGCTCCGCAGCCTCGCCAGCCCCTCTAGGAGCGGCTCCAGCTTGGGCTGGTCAACCTTCGGGACACCCCACTTCCATCTCTTCGGGCAACTCCCCACAATCCGCCCAGTGTAGGGGGGAAGTCCTCTGACGTCGTTGCGGAGGTAAAACCAACTCGTGTACCACCGGCGGTTGGAGGATGCGAGGTGGGCCAGAATGTAGAGGTGCAGGCAGTCCTAGCGCACTTGGAGAGTGCAGCCTCCGGCCCTCGACGCCTTCCTCTTACCCGACGTGCCCGTTGGCTTGGTAGTATGCCCCGCCCGGAACAGATGGAGCCACAACTCCCAATGGGGAGCGATCCCTAAATACCCCTCGCAGACGGCAACGAAGATAGCCGCCTGAGTGATGGAGTTGGGATTAAAATTGTGGAGCTCCACGCCGTAGTAGTGTGGGAGCGCCTGCATGAACCGGTCCGCCGGGACGCCAAGGCCGTGCTCGTGGAAGGAGACGAAGCTCACGACGTAGCCGTCGCGAGGCCTCGGCTTCGGCTCGCCGTACGGAGCAATCCACTCCGGCCTAGTGGGGTCTGTCACCGGGTGGAGGAGTCCACCGTCCACAAGCGACTGGAGCATCTCCTCGGTGACGTTCGATGGATCCCAGGGGTCCACCTCGACAACAACGACGTTGCCGGCCATGGGTGCGATGGAGGAATCGGGTGCGGCGGTGAGTTTTCTCTCTCCCTCCCACGCTCTCGCTTTTTTCTCGCTTTTGTCCTAGGCTCGCTCTTCTCTCCTCTTCTTCCCGGCACCTGCTGCTCTAGCGACGGCTCGACGGAGGCGGCGCTAATGCAGGCAAGGTAAGACGAGGAGGGGCGAGACCCCTCGGGTATTTATGCAGGGAGGAGGCGAAACAAACGGGCGACGAAATCGGGGAGGTTTTCCCCCCGTCCGGCGCAGTTAACCACGAGCTAATTTCATCGGCCCACGCGCCCACGTCTCCCGCATTGAATGCGAGGACAGTTACGTCCCGTCCATCACATCACACTCGGCCACTACGAGCAGTAGGCGTTGTTTCGCCTCCCCATGAAACCGCCTCAAAAGGCGCGCCACCTGTTGCCGAGCCAATAGGGAAGATATTCCCCGTGGCCTGTTCCTTTCATAGGAAGGAACCGGGCTCTGAGCCTATTACGATCTAAGGGTTCGAAGACTGGACCCCAAAGGGTTTCGACAGCTGCCCCAGGATAACAGAGTTAGGGGCGACTGCGGGCGAGCCTATACGGGGCCGAGGCCCAAGCAAGCGAAACGCTTAGGATGCCCAAAGTCGTGTCCGAGACCGGCAGGAAAGTATTCGAATGGGATCCCACCGTAGGGAGGCACCGAGCCACCGAGGCCCAACGAATGGCCTCGGCACCCACTAGAGAAATCCTCTGGTACTCTTGGTGTGTGTCTCTGGACCGCTAGCCGTCCCCTAACGAACGGGGTTCGGGCCTCCACTCGGACTACCCGATAACAGCTCACCGGAAGTACCACCGCTCGTGCCCATTGAGGGTAGCGAGGCACATTCCACCCCTCCTTCCGAGCGAAAAGGAAGCGCGAGGGTCGCATAAAAAGTCAGGGGAACCCCCAACGGCCTTCTCGCTCTATGCAGAAGCTAGGGGGCTCCTCCTGCAAATATGCCGAGGCCCCACGACCGGGGCTTGCGCCCAAAGGGGCCTCGGCAAACAAACCCTCACGCGCGAGGGGCATATAAAAAGCTAGGGGAACTCCCGACGGCCCTCTCACGCAGAGGCTAGGGGCTCTTCCTGCAACCTTGCCGAGACCAGAATGGGCTCGGCAAACTAACCCTCCATCCGAACGAAAAGGACATGTGAAGATCAGATGAAAGGGCCAGGACACCCAAGACAAAGACAAACGGGTCTAAAACTGCGCTAGAGGTTTCGCTACAAACACGATAAAGGGCACCAAGCCTGTTACGGTCCAAGGGTTCAAAGGCTGGGCCTCCAAGAGGTTTCGATAGCCACCCTAGGGCAACAGAGTCAGGGACGACATCAGGGCGAGCCTACGAATGGCCTAGGCCCGAGCGAACGGTCGCTCGGGGTGTCCTAAGTCGTGTCCGAGACCGGTGGGGAAGTATCCGAATGGGATCCCACCGTAGGGAGGCACCGAGCCACCAAGGCCAGCGAACGGCCTCGGCACCCACTAGAGAAACCCCCTGGTACTCTTGGAGTGCGTCTTTGGACTGCTAGCCGTCCCCTAGCGAACAGGGCTCGGGCCTCCACTCGGACTACCCGCTAACCGCTCACCGGAAGTGTCCACGCTCGTGCCCATTGAGGGTAGCCTGGCACATTCCACCCCTCCTTCCGAGCGAAAGGAAGCGTGAGGATCATACCCAAAGTCAGGGGACCCCTGACGAACCTCTCGCTCCATGCGAAGGCTAGAGGGCTTTTTCCTGCAGCCTCGCCGAGACCCCCGTAACCCGAACTTGCGCTTGGGGGCTCGGCAAATGCAATAAGAACTACTTGTTTAGACGCGAAAATGAAGAAAGCCCCTGGAGGAGTAACTCCACTCCTCCAGGGGCTCGGGGCTACACCCGGCGGGTGCGCTCACGCGCACCCACCGGAACCTCAAAAAACAAACCCCAATTCCTACAGGGCAGGTATAAACCAAGCCTCGGCAAACCCTCAGGGGGAGTGCACACACTCCCTCCGAGGCTCGGGGGCTACTGTTGGGTACCTTAGAACGGGGTACCCCAAGCAAACATCAAATGGGTCGCTAAAGTCCCATCTAAAAAATAAAAGCTAGAAGGTAAGTCGTGGGTCCCTCACCCGCCACAACCGAGCCCACTGGGTCCTCCTCCTCCTCGCCTCGGGCCTCGAGCATGAGGTCTCGACATCCTGACACAAACTCCGCTTCGTGCGAGGCTCCCCAGGGAAGGCCTCGGCAAGGAACGCCGTCTCCGCCTTGCCCGAGGCTCTCCACAGAAGGCCTCGGCAGGAGGAGCATTCTCCGTATCGTAGGAGGCCTCTCGCGCGAGGCCTTGGCAAGGAGCCTGATCTCCGTCTCGCGCAAGGCCTCATTCTCCATGTCGCTCGAGGCCGGCTCGTCCGCGGCCTGTCGCCCCCCGCCTCGGCCGACCCTCCCGACAGCGCATCACGTCTCATTAATACTCCAACCACTCCCGCAATCTCAGCCAGACGATGGCTCGACGCCACGGAAGGCCCGACAGGACCCGAGGTCGCATCAGTGCCATACCGGCCGGGACAGGGCACGGCGGGGGTTACCTGCCACTATGTCCTAACGCTGTGCCCACGATCAGCCGCCCACTCCGGCTGGGACAGGGTACGGCGGGGATTACCGGCCACTGTGCCCTACCGCTGTGCCCACGATCAGCGCCCATACTACACTGTGCCCTGCGATCCCCGCCTCGAAACAACATCACGCAGATAACTTGGCCCGGATCATCACCGCCTCCAAGCCGATGCATCAGACCAGCCGCCCACTCGGGGCCTCGGTACGGTACACCAAGGTCTTGGCTATCTTGGGGTTCATGCCCGCCGAGACCCCCCACTGCGGTGCGATCTCGACGCCAATCAAGCCTCGACCTCGCGCACAGTCCGTCCACAGTGGTCTGCACGTCCGCCGCCACACCCACTCCAAGGCCGTCTCGGGGTTCCCACGACGCATAGGATCGGATGGGATGGCCACGCCGCCTCAGTGCTCCAAGGACGGACCTCTCCGACGACCACGCCGCCACAGGAACAGGCCACAGGACTCGGACATGCCACCCCTGTTGATACAACGCCGCATAGTAATGCATGTACTGCCCTTGTCCTCCCTTCAACTATAAAAGGAGAGGACTTGGGCCACTAAGAGGGGGGACGAATGAAGAAGAAGACTTGGTAACACACATACGCACACATTCTAGCCGCTTGAGAGCAACATCTCAGATGGCCCACATGACACCCTGCCGAGACCTAGGACTAGTTCCCTCTCTCCCTTAGCTTGTAACCCCCAACTACGAGCACTTTGGTGCAAGGAATACGAGTTTGATCTCTCAGACTTGACGTAGGGCACCGATTGCCTGAACCATTATAAATCTTGTGTCTCTTTGCATCACCATCCAGAATTGGGAGCATGCAGAACAAATTCACTAGTCGGTTGAGGACCCCCCGGTCCGAAACACCAACACCGTCCTTCAAGCATGATGGTTTCGGGTGGACTACCAAGACTAGCCTCAATCCTCTCGACGGCGGCCCTCTAAGCTGGTGATAACTGATCGTCTATACGAATGCCACTGCTAGGTCCACCTATCTCAGCACGCTCTACGGTGGCTGCCACTGCTGCTGCTCTCTCTATCTCAACATCATCTCTCTTGCGCTTCTTCTTTGTAGTCTTTTTTGCCTTTCCTTTTTGCTAAGCAGTCAGGCGAGGCGGAGGCATTAGAACCTCATCACCGGGACCACCCCCGATGTTCTTGCAATGAGCCATCTCTGAAGCTGACAAGAATCACTATCACTGATAAGGAACAACTGCCAACTGACACTCATGAGGCTTGGTCTCAATCCATACTCGCAGGCTTGGCCCTGAATAAATCTATCAACTGCCCAACTGCCAAGCAGACTCACTGCCCGAACTGACTGCATGATAGAATAAGAAGAATATATATAAGCAACTTTATATACTAGGGAAGCGAATGACCTAATGGAAAGCAAGTAGTAGGAAAGTAATGAGCGAATATGGCTTGCTACCTTAGAACAATCTCAAGATGTGCGAAGGGATAAGTTGTCGATCACAGGGACACCACATGGGAACAACAATGGCACCTTAGGGCTAGGGTTGGTGCCGCGAAGCAGTGCAACGACCAAGGAGGCGCGGCGCTGGGAAACCATCGGCGCGAGAGGAGGCAACGCGGCGATGCGGTGGTGCACGAGCATGGGGCGGTGTAGTGGAGCGCGAGCATGTGGCGATAGGCGACACGTGTGCGGTGGCGTGGCGGCGCGATGCAGGCGGCATGGATGCGCGTGCTACGCTCCGATAGGGCCGCGGCGACCGAAACAGAGCAAGGCAGCGTGAGGTGTTGGCGGCAGGGATGCAGGCACGGGCACGGGTGCGGCGGCAAAGAGGCAGGCATGTGCGTGGCGGTGAAGAGGCAGGCGTGAGCGTGGCATGGTGAGGGTAGCAGCGACGGCGTGGCGAGAGAGAGAATAATAATATGGTAGCCCCCTATGACAGACAAGAAAAGAAAAGAGAAATCTTTTTTGCTTGCACTCTAATGACCGGATGCACCGGCAAAGACGATCGGACGCAGCCCTCCGGAGTTCGGTCAACAACAGAGAGGTCCAGAGACCCTCAAATCATGACTGGACGTGTCCGATGACCCTTGACTGGACGCAGCACAGGGTCTGGTCCTTCTCTAAGATCCATCATGCGCTGACCGGACGCAGAAACATCGTCACACCGGATGTTGTAGAAACACTGTTCATCTTCCTGTCTTTCTTCAGTAACTGTATCTCCTCCTGATGTACTCACCGGACGCTGCAATAGGTGAGTCCGGTCCCTGTGTTCGGTCTGTCTTCAACTATAGAAATTCCTCCTTTCTTCGCGATGCTTTCTCCTAATCAAGTCCCAAACTTCAATAAGATCCAAATTAAACACCAATTGGGACTGATATGAGAGACTTCTCTCAAACCCTCAAGTTTTTCTAAATAATTTGTCTTCGACTATAATTCTTTTTAAGAAAATAGGTAACAAAAGGGGCAAGGAGCACCATGTGACCACACAAGAGGGTTTTATGACCAATAGGAGCTTCAAATGCTCTCCCTATTTATGGATAAACACAGCGGGTGCTCAAAAGATAACCGAATAGAAATGACAAAGCAACACACATGCACATGCAATGCAATACTTGAAAGTAAATCTAGTTGCTTGTCAAGTTTGATCCAAGGTTAAGCTTCTTCACATGTTTTTTGGTGGTTATCTTAACCATGTTAGACAAGCCCTAAGTGCATTACTAAAAAATAAACATGTTTTATATTACAATGCAATGCAAGGGACAACATAAGCTTATTTTTTAGTGAAGTTACTAAAGTCAAGCACATTTAGCTCATTCCTCAACCGACAAAATGTAGCCTCATCTAGCGGTTTAGTGAAGATATCCGCCAATTGATCCTCGATCCTTACACCTTCTAGTGATAGATTATTTTTAGCAACATGATCTTTAAGAAAATAATGACGGATATCTATGTGCTTGGTGCGAGAGTGTTGAACCAGATTATTAGCAAGCTTTACCGCGCTCTCATTGTCACACAAGAGAGGTACATTTTCTAGAACTGTACCATAGTCTAGAAGAGTTTGCTTCATGTAAGGAATTTATGCACAACAAGCACCCGCGGTAATGTACTCCGCCTCAGCGGTGGACAATGCCACACTATTTTGCTTCTTGGAGGACCAAGACACTAGTGATCTATCAAGCAAATGGCACCCTTCGAATGTGCTTTTTCTATCAATTTTGCAACCGGCATAATCCGAATTGGAATAACCAACTAGTTGGAATCTAGCTCCTTTGGGATATCAAAGACCAATGCTTGGTGTGTGCTTAAGGTACCTAAGGATTCTTTTAACGACAACTATGTGAGTCTTCTTAGGATTAGCTTGAAATCTAGCACACATACACACACTAAACATGATGTCAGGCCTAGATGCGGTCAAATATAATAAACTACCAATCATAGAACGGTAGAGAGTTTGATCAACCGATTTACCTCCCTCATCTAGGTTGAGATGTCCATTAGATGACATTGGTGTCTTGATTGGCTTACATTCATCCATTTTGAACCTCTTGAGAAGGTCCTTGGTATATTTTTCTTGAGAGATGAAAATTCCCTCTCTCATTTGCTTGACTTGAAAACCAAGAAAGAATATAAGCTCTCCAATCATAGACATCTCAAACTCCTTTGACATCAATTCACCAAATTCTTTGCAATAGTCTTCATTTGATGAGACAAAAATGATATCATCAACATATACTTGACAAATGAAGATCTCTCCATCAAACTTCTTAGTGAATAGTGTGGTATCGACCTTCCCAATGGTGAAGCCCTTCTCAATGAGGAAATCCCGAAGGTGCTTATACCAAGCTCTTGGGGCTTGCTTAAACCCATATAACGCCTTGGACAACCTATAGACATGATTAGGATATCTATAGACATGATTAGGATATCTAGGGTCTTCAAACCCAGGAGGTTGATCAACATAGACTAGTTCATTTATGAAACCATTTAAAAATACACTTTTAACATCCATTTGATATAATTTCATTTCATGATGAGATGCATATGCAAGAAAGATACGAATGACTTCAAGTCTTGCAACCGGTGCAAAGGTCTCTCCAAAATCCAACCCTTCAACTTGGGAGAACCCCTTCGCAACTAGCCTTGCCTTGTTCCTAACAACGATGCCTTGATCATCTTGTTTGTTGCGGAACACCTACTTTGTTCCAAAGACTTTTGCATCTTATGGTCGCTCTTCAAGTGTCCAAACTTCATTTCGGATGAAATTGTTCAACTCTTCATGCATGGCATTTATCCAATCTGGATCTTGAAGAGCTTCTTCTACATTTTTAGACTCAATGCAAGAAACAAACGAGTGATGTTCAATAAATCAAGCAAGTTTTTGAGAGCTAGTCATTACACCCTTTGAATGACTCCCTATGATGAGATCTTGTGGATGTGCTTGTAGTAGGGGTGAATTTCTTCTATTAACCACTTAAGGGGGAGATTGTGGAGTATCAACATCTTGAGCTTGTGCCACCATTTGATCATGAGAGACATGAGTATCTTCATTTTCTACTCTCTCATCTTTATCAGCATCTTGTGGCACATTTGATGAAGGTGGATCAATCACTTGTACATCATCTTTGGGCTTGATGTCTTCAACCGAAATGTTCTTCATGGCCTCCCTCAATGGTTCATCACCTACATCCTCAAGATTCTCATGTGCTCCTTGGGATCCGTTAGATTCATCAAATTCTACATCTTATGTTTCTTCAACTAAGCCGGTGGTATGATTAAATACTTGATATGCTTTGGACTTTGATGAGTAACCAACAAGAAAATAAATATCACAATGTCTTTGGAACTTCCCTAGGTGTTGCCGCTTCTTGTAGATGTAGCATTTGCACCCAAACACCTGGAAGAATGATACGTTCGACTTCTTCCCATTATGAAACTCATAAGGGGTCATGCCAAGAAACTTTTTAAGAAATAGGCGATTGGATGCATAACATGCGGTGTTGATAGCTTCCACCCATAGAGCTTCGGGTGTATTATACTCATCAAGCATTGTTCTTGCAAGGGTGATAAGTGTCCGATTCTTTCTCTCTACTATGCCATTTTGTTGAGGAGTGTATGTTGCAGAGACCTCATGCTTGATCCCTACTTCATCACAATATGCTTCAATGTTTGTGTTGTCAAATTCTTTTCCATTGTCACTTCTTATCTTATTGAGTTTCACTTCAAATTCATTTTGTGCTCTCTTGACAAACTTCTTGAAACATGCGGCCACTTCGGTCTTGTCATGAAGGAAGAACACCTAAGTATATCTAGAGTAGTCATCAACTATCACAAGACAATAGAGATTTCCTCCCAAACTCTTATAAGTTGTTGGTCTAAATAAATCCATATGAAGAAGCTCTAGCACTCTTGTTGTTGACATGTAAGCTTTTGTTGGATGAGTATTTGCAACTTGCTTGCCGGCTTGACATGCACTACAAAGCTTGTCTTTCTCAAATTTTACATCCTTCAACACTCAAACCAATTCATTCTTCATTAGCTTCTTGAGTGAGCTCATCCCAACATGTGCAAGTCTTGTATGCCATAGCCACCCAAGTGATGTTTTGGTGAATAAGCATATCTTCAAATTTACATCTTCGGAGGTGAAATCCACTAGATATAGGTTGTTATATCTAAAACCCTTGAATATAACTTGATTATCATCTTTCTTTGACACAACCACTTCCTTCTCGGTAAACAAACATTGAAAGCTAAGATCACATAATTGACCAACGGATAGCAAGTTGAAACTCAATGAAGCAATACATAGCACATTTGATATTGAATGATCATTTGATATTGCAACTTTGCCCAATCCTTAAACTTTGCCCTTTGAATTATCACCAAATATAATCCTTTCTTGACCATCTACTTCTTCATCTAGTGAGGTGAACATACGAGGATCACCGGTCATATGTTGAGTGCAACCACTATCAACAACCCAATGACTTCCACCGGTCTTGTAGTTCACCTACACACAAGAGATCAAGCTTGTTGTTTAGGGACCTAAACTTGATGAGGGCTTTTTACTTTCTCGACTAGTGATTTTGCAACCCAAATTTGCTTAGGCCTATTCTTGTTGGGTGGACCTAAGAATATGACTTTCATTTTCCACTAGAATCCTTTCTAAGCATGTAGTGAGCATTGAAGGCAAAGGGTCTAGCATGCTTGGGCAAAGGTTGTGGTGATGGAGTTTGACACTCATGAGCAAAGTGACCTTCTTGTCCACACTCAAAATATCTCTTTGGCTTAGGCTTTGAATTGTATTGTTGTTGATGTTGAGTTTGAGCTTTCTTCTCTTGATTTACCAAGTACCTAATACCACTTCTATCCATCTTCATCACGGTGTTCATGAGTAGCTCACTTGGAGATATTGGCCTCTTGTGAACTTGCTCAACCTGGTCTTGATATGTTCTTTCTTTAACTTGAGCTTCTTGTTTCTTCTTTAAGTTCATCATGATTTTTCTCCATCTTGAGTCTCTTGTTCTCTTCTTTAAGTATCTCATTCTCAAGAGCTATATCATAATCATTGTCAAGATTGTCTATCACAATTGTGTTGGTGGTTGATAGCTTTTCAAGATCTTTCTTGAGCTTTTCATTCTCATTCTTGAGCTTGACATAATCATCATAGTTGTCGGACTCAATCACTTTTTTGCCTTTGCTACTAGAACTTTGCTCATGCTCTCAACAATCAAGTCATCACATGATGTAGCTATATCAATCTTAAAAACATTGTTAGTAGCATCATGTGGCTCATTGAATAATAACTCATGAGAAACAACAAGATTGTCATGATTAATCTTGAGATTAGTGTACTCTTCTTTTAGCAAATTGTAACTAGTGATGAGCTCATTATGTATCCCCTCAAGTTTATCATGTTTTTCTCTAAGCTCCTTTTTAGAGGATTTGAACTCCTCGAGTTTGGATGACACAATTTTTTTCTTCTCTAAGCTCAACACTAGCTTTTCAGCTATGTCATACTTTGCTAAGAAGTGAGTCCTTCTCAAGTTTTAGCTTTTCATTTTTAGCTCTTGTCTTTCTAATGATTTTAGTGTATTGGTTTAGCAACTTGACAAGATCATTATAAGAAGGTGATTCAAATTCTTCATCACTATCACTACCACTTTCATTATTGCTAGCATTATCATCACCACTACTATCATCATCATTTGTACCTTTCGTTCACCCTTGGCCATAAGGCATAGGTGTGTAGAGGATGATGGCGGCGGTGTTGGTGAAGATAGTGAAGAATCAAATCACAAGAGCGGTCACCTTCTCCTTCTCATTCTCACTTTCATCATCGGATAAGCCACTTGATGATTCAATGTCAGTGAGCCAATCACCAACATATATACGCCTTGGCCATTCTTCTTCTTCTTGTGAAATTCCTTCTTCTTTGCCATCCTTCTTGTATGGCTTGTTTTTCTTCTTCTCATCATAATTTTCATCACTTCGAGTCACCTTTCTTGCCCTTGTACTTCTTGTACTTATCTTTCTTAGTTTTGGGGCATTGATGAGCTAGATGACCAAGTTTCTCCATAATTATAGCAATCCATTTCGGAGATGGGCTTCCTTCTATTACTAGTGAAGAATTTCTTCTTCTTGCCATCAAAATTTGACACCATTCTTGTTTAGCTTCTTGAGCATCTTGGCAGTTCTTCTCACCATGAGAGCAAGACTTACATCATCAATCTCATCGTCACTTGAGCTATCATGATCAACTCTTGCTTTGCCCCTCTTCTCTGGTTAGCCTTGATGCTAAATCTGTGTCTTCTTGGTGGAAGAAGAGCCATGTGTGGAGTGATGTGCATGTACATCTCACGTGCATTGATCTTCCCTAATATTTGAGGTGGTGTAGCGGTGGAAAGACCACCTTGATGAAGCACCGTCACAAATATGCCCATATTAATGTGGAGGACACTCAATATCTTTCTCACAACATCGGAAGGTGCATTTGTGTGAGTCCAAGCCCATTGACTTCCTCTACAAGAACATTCAAGCGTGAATACATCTCATTGGCATTTTCTCTAGGAATATCTCAAATGAATTAAGTTTTTTCATCACAAGGTGGTAGCGTTCCTCACACTCACTCTTGGTTCCCTCATGGAGCGCACAAATGTCCGACCAAAGTGCATGGGCATCTTTGTGGTTCCGCACACGGTTAAAAATATCCTTGCAAGGCCTCTAAAGAGGGTGTTTCTAGCCTTTGCATTCCACTTTCTCGTAGTTACCCTCAATTCCTTGAAGGTTGGCGGAATCCTTAGGTTTTAGGAAGCCTTGTGAGGCGGCTCTAAGAACTCCAACATCTAAAGCCTCTAGGTATGCCTCCATACGAATTTCCAATAAGGAAAATTATCTTCCTCAAAGATAGAAGGGGGTCTATCCCCCGTCGGACATCTTGCTCTAGGCGATTAATTCTAATTTAGGGAGCACGAGGGCTCCATACCAATTGAAAGGATCAAGATGCCCAAGAGGGATGGGGGGGTGAATTAGGCTAATTCTAAATTTTTGCAATAATTAGGCCCTACACTTAGCCTATTTCACCCCTTGTATCTAAAATATGTTCTATTGTTCTCCCGTACAAAAGTTTTGCATCCTAGATTCTAATTCTACTCTAGCATGACAATTCTAGGAATGTAAAGACATAAAATGAATTGCTCAAAGTAAAGAGAGGGAAAAGAACACGGCGATATTTTCCCGAGGTATCGAAGAGTCGCCACTCCTCACTAGTCCTCGTTGGAGCACCCACGCAAGGGTGTAGCTCCCCCTTAATCTACGCAAGGATTAAGTGCTCTCTATGAGCTGATTCTTTGACATTCCGTCACAGTGAATCGCCCACAACCGCTCACAAAGCGACTTGGGTCATACACAAGCTCTGCTAGATGATCACCAAGCTCCCAATCACCACTGAGCCGTCTAAGTGATGGCGATCACCAAGAATAACAAGCACAAACTCTTACTTGACCAAAACAAGCTTAATGAGTAAGGTGGATGCACACTTGCTACTCTCTATGCACTAATAAGGTCCTTAATCTTGGATTATCAAATCTTAATCACCCCACTAGGCTCTTGTTCTCCCTTGCACTTCAAAGGTGATTCTCAGCTGAACAAATGGGCAAGAGGCCTCAAATGGACGAGTGGGATATGTATTTATACCCCCATTCAAAACATAACGGTTCAGGTCCAACACAGCAAGTATCGGGATGACCGGACGCACCGGTCAGTGTAATACGTCAGCGTGTCAGAAAAAAACCGTTTGCTCTGATCGGACTCTGGCCTGCGTCCGGTCAGCACCCACCGGGACGAGTTCGGTCATCAAAAACCCTCTCTGGAACCTTACTGATGTTTTCTCGAACACTGGCACCCAGAGTCCAGTCACTTCTCTGTTTAGCGTCTGGTCCGTGGTCAACAGCCTGTCCACGCTGCTACAGATATGGCTAGCGTCGCGTCCGGTGAGGTACTGGTGCCCAGCGTCCAGTCGCACTCTGACTGCTACTTCTGATCAAATGAACTGACCGAACTCTCCAAGCTGCGTCCGGTCACAACCAAACCAGCGTCCGGTTCATCATTTGACTCTCTATTTACTTCCAATTCGAATTTCTTTGTGAATGAAGTTGACTTCTATCATTCTTAGGGCTATTCCTGAGCTACCTAGTGCTAAGTTTATACAAGTGTGCACCACACCTAATCCATTCAGCCCTCATCTAGGTTAAGCTCGTAGTCGCATAGAAACATCCACCTTAATAGTAAACGGCCAAGAAAAAAACAAAGTTCTAAACTATTCTAAGTGTCTCTCCGATACACCAAACGGGCCACTTCAAACTAGTCCCTGTCATTAACCTTGTCGTCCATACCTTTGAAAAACGAATACGATTTTCCACCGACAAGGGGGGGGGCATGACACCCTCATTGTCCAATCAATTTTTTTCATTACCATAACCTACTTAAAAATTCTGCTCCTTTGCAAAAACAATAGCCAGTTCGTCCATAGTAATCTTGTGTCGTCATTAATCACCGAAACCCAACTGGGGGCCTAGATGTTTTCACCTCCAACTCTTTGTTGGATTCTAGAGAGAATCGCATTGATGAAACATGCATCCACATCTTCCTGTTAGGATCAAAAGCTAGTGAATATTACTTAATGTAGCATATATTTGTGAGGAATTCCAGAGGGGATAATAATGGATGACGCAGTTTCTATGTGACCGCGGTGGCGACACGGTGAGAGGAGGCGGAGAAGGAGCTACTCGCGAAGCCAACTCTCTACGCCCGCCATCGGCCATCAAGCCGGCTTTCTTGCTATGAGTGCTCCACCGGGAATCGCTCCTACGCTTGCTCCGTTCGTTAGGCGCTCAAGGCCTCGCCGGCGTGGTCAGCCTTGGGCAGCAGCCACAGGAAGTCCATATCTAGCGGTGCTCTTCGTCCTTGGCACCAAACTTTCTGCACAGCACGCGGGGCAACCTCATAGCCAGAG
>NW_027097556.1:0-60000 GCF_019320115.1 Miscanthus floridulus
CATAGGGTTGTATAAGAAGGATCGGTTATCATTCAGGATAGATGTTATTTAAGTGAATATTAATCAATGGCAATAAGATATTAATGATGATTGGTTTATACTGAGCCAATGATTACAAGTAACCGAACTCCTTTTATTTAAAGAAACAATTCAACACCTCTTAACCATTTAATAAAGATAAATCTAATGAACATGTTAGATCTCATCTATCGCCATGACCAGTGGAGCATGGGGCAGAATCATGCAGGCCGTAGAAACAATAATAGACTTGACGACCCTAACTCATTACTAATATCAGTGGGGCATGAGGCAGAATCATGCAGGTCATAATACAATAACAAGATCATGGGGCTAACGCATCTTTCAACTTATCTCTACTTCAATGATCTCGTAATGTGAACTGTTCGTGGAAGCATTCGATATCGGATAAACAACCGATTCAGGCATAACGCACAGTTAAAGTCATGCATTCTCAGGAACGGGTCTACTAACTAACAATCCCCACTCCACGGTGCCAACAGTGGGGTGAGAGGCAGAATCCCACAGGCCGTGATGACAGGCCATGGAACGGTTTTTATTAACTAATAGATCTACTTAAGATCAGACATGCCTTAACCGCACACTATGTATGATTAAGATTGACGCAAAACAGCCGATAAAAACATAACTCATCGCTTAAGATGTAGATTAGATCAGTTTTAGATTAGCAAACGATGAGTTAAACAAGATATGAGGCCGATCCAGATCAATCTCAATCGGACAGAGTGATATTGCTGTAATTAAATAAACAATAAAAGCAATAAGCAATATCGGTAACTTAATGAATCTACCAAAGACTATCATACTAAGGTAGAGCCGATAACTTGACCTTGATCTAATTTAAGCAGTGGGGTGTGAGGCAGAATCACACGGGTCATACTTGAATTAGACAAGAATCGATAACTAGCCTATACCAGAGTCACAGTGAGGGTCGATCGGATCGATGCAGCCATACGAACAGAGGTATAAACCATGACGGTACTTACAGACAAGCAGTGGAGGTCGATCGGATCGATGCAGCTGTACTCGCTGAAGAACTCACCGAGATCTACTCTACTCTTACTTCTAAGGGAAGGCCGGAGCCGAAAAAAGTAATTGACTTTGTATTTGATTGGTTGATGTCTTTTTACAATAGCCGGGGTTTGGTATTTATACCCAGAGTCTAAACACGAACCTTACTCGAGTACGACTCAATACCATCTTTGGTATAATGAAAATATTTCTAATTTAAGATAACTTGGACTCTAATCCTTCCCCTTTTGTAGAGTTTGATATGTATCTTCTTGGCGCCAATCATATCCTGTTATCGTTATCTGCTGATATCATTCGAAGAGAATGGATCCAGTATTGCATTCGATCCAGCAGATATCAATCTTAACTCTATCGACTTCTTGATTGGCATAATTCTAGAAGCCTACGAGTTCCCTCGCTCTTCTCCCAAATTTTGGTGTAAACAGAATTGTATATATAGATTGTGGAGCCGGTAGAATCACTTAATTATTTTAAGAATGGCATTTCCATCTCTTCTGTGGGCCGGTCTATCCTCTATGCATAGCTCTGGACAGAGAATTTGCTTCTGATAGTGAGGTAATCCCTACATTCTCTTTTTGGACAAATTACTTGGCGAATCTTCTTGCCAACTGTCCTAACCAATCCTTTTAGGATATTGAATTCGATCCTCCAAGCCGAGATAGGAGAGGGCGTCCGATAGATTACCAGCCGTCATGCCTAGTTTCAAGGATGGGATCAACCGCACCTTCTTTGAAGAAGTTGATGAGAACCCATACTGCTCCCATGATCATGACATGTCCATCTCCTAAGCGCAAAGTGGTTCCAGGGGCAACTCAGAAAGCCACTACTAGAAAAAGACTCTGTTGGACAAGACCATCAGCTGCTCAGGTGAATGATTCACACTTTCTTTAAACTGACGTTCAATTTTTTATCCTATTTTTTCTCACAGTTATTGAGCATCACGTCTCAGTCTACTTTGGGCGCGGGACAACTATCTCAGGCACTTGATCCATCACCAACCAAACCTTCATCTCAGGAGAAGCTGATTTTAGTAGAGGCAACCGATGCTTTCACGATGGCAGAAAATGTGAGTTTCATCCTTGATATCCGTTGGAGTACTTCCCTTTTAATTTCTTGATTTTCCTAGCTTTCCAACCTTTATTTAATCATTTGTCATGCTAGACATCTTCTGAGGAAACACCCGTGCAAGAGCAGGGGCCTAGCAGTTCACCTATTGACAACGATCCCACTGACACTGGGAACAGTCCCATTGTTGATACTCATACTGCCGATTCCCCAACTCGGCACACATCTGACAGTAAGGAAATCGTATGCTTAGCCTATTCCTCTGCAATAAACATGAATAAAAATCTCCTCTTACCATTGCAGATATCAGCGCCGAGAATCTAGAGCCGATTCAACCAGATGCTATTGGTGCATTACCAGCTGTTCCCCCTCTTCTGATAGAGGCTACTACAGAGAAGGTACTGTATCTTTTCATCATCCATTTTTGCGACAAACTGATTCAAACTTCTTAATCAAGATTTCCCCTATATACAGGCCTTCGATCCTCCAGCACAGAGTTGTTCTTTTAATCTTGAGGAGTATTTTGATGAAGATGAAATCAGATCGTCAGCCGCCTCTTTGGCTGAATCCTTGCTAGAGGAGACCAAAAATCAGCTAAAAGATATACTGCCTATATTTGAGAATAACATAGTCGATTTGGTCCAGGATACTAAATCAATGCAGCGAGTCTTCTTGGCTATTCAGGGTGATCCATCCCCAGCTCTCTCCAAGGTCCTATCATATTTGCCTAATTTCGAAGATCAGGCCTTGAAGGTGAAAACAATCCAGAGAAACTTATCCAATTGTGAAGCTTTGCTGGCCAAAAGGGATTCCAATAGGCAAGAGATCAAAGAACTAACACAGTCGATTGATGCTCTGAAGAATTCTTCCCTTGGGACTGATCTAGAGTTGTCTCAATTGGAAGCCAAACGTGCAGAGCTTGAGAGGGAGCTAGAAAACGTGAAGGCCGCCATTGATCATCGCAAGTCTACTCTAGCTCAAATACCTGATGCCATCAAATAGAAAAAACAGGAACTGTTGGCTAAAGTGAAAGAAAGTAGAACTATCCGTAGCAGCCTTGAGAACGCCCCTAGAACAGCTAAAGAACGCGAGTGCAAGATCACAGAGGCTAATGCTGTCCGGCTTGCAATACTGAAAATTATTCAGGATGTTCTGAACGTGTAATCCGTAGGTCGACACATATATCTTGTGTATGATAACTATATCTGTCTTGTTGTATTTCTTTCTTCGGCCAAGGAGCCGATTTGAAAACAGTCGATCCCAGATTTACGATCTTGATCATAATTGAATCTGAAAACGTGGCTTTTATTGAGAGAACCTCTTGACTTTCTGTCTTTAGTCGCCTGACGCCGCATTTTTCTCGGTATTTAGCGAGGCGGCGCTTCGCTTTCTATTAATTGCGGTTGCCTTTTGCACTTCCTCGAGGCATCCGTCTCTTCGCTCCGTGGCTTCAAATACCAGCCGAGGGCTTTGGCCTCGAACACATCTATACCTGCAACCGCTCCTGTTCCTTTGCATTCCTCCACCTTCGCAACCCTGTAGCGGTTTTCTCCCTTTCCAATAGATCCAAGCAACTTCATGGTCAGTGAGGACAACCACGGCAAGCGCGCGGCAGAGGAGAACATGCTAGTGAGCCAGCGCCTCCGACGCATGAGGTGAGATCGGTGCCTTCCGCTTATGGTGACGATTTGCAACTTTCTGTTCATAGGGGTGAACTCTTGTTCCTAGGTTTGTCGTGAACGACAGGCTTCGTCCTCTTCCCAGGGCTGGTGAACCTTCCGATGCCGTGTCCTCCGTGACATCCTCATCGTCGGATTCCTTCGATTCATACAACGGCGACGATGCTCAGCGTTTTCTCCAGGAGTGGAGGGCAGCTCAGAACCGCTACTCCGAGGCGACTCGAGAAAATGGCCAACTCGAGATCCGTCTCGGGGCTTCTCAAGCTGCTCTTCATGCGGCTGAGGAGGAGGTCAGCGCCGTCCGAGCGCGGCTAGCCGAGTCCGGCGCTCGCACCCTGCAAGGCCATCGTGGCTGTCGTGGTGCGCGGGGCCGACGGCACGCCAGAGGAGCCGCTCGGGCGGCAGCAACGGGCGCCGTCTGGACCATGAGACGCTGGCTGACGACGTCGACCGGGGTCCACACCACCTGCGCGGCTACGGCAGCAGAGACACCGCCCGCGTCCGAGGCGGCAACAGAGGCGGCCGGTTCCGCGACGCCGAGGCGGAGCACACGGCGCTCTTGGTGGCCTCGAGCGCCACCATATAGAGGGCGCGCTCCACGGCCACGGACAGGGCTGGAGCTGGTCCTGGCCGTCGTCCTCCTCACGCGCGCGGCCGTCGTGGCGGCGGCGGTGTTCACGGTGCAGGGCTCGGACGTGGTCGCCGTCCAATACGACGGACTGCAGGCGAACTCCATGTTGATGGACGTGCATGCTCCGGCGTACGCCGCCACCAGATCCTTCGTCAGGCTCCGGCGCGCCTCTGATCGCAGCGCAGGAGGAGGTGGAGATGGAGGGGCGAGTGGTGGGCCGGAAGGGGAAGCTGCCGGCTGCGATTGGCATTGGCAGGCAATGGATGGCAACACATGCAGCAAGCTCTGGAGAAATGCCAACGTCGCACGCAAGTATCAGCTGGCTGCTGCGGCGTGGGTGACCTTGTCGTCGTTCGTTCTCGCCGGGGGCGGCGGCGACCGGGCCGGTCGGTGCCGTAGAGATTCCGGAAGCAGCGGCGGAGTGGAGGTCCTCGTCCGAGCCCATGCCGAGCTGATGCGCACACATGACAGGCCCACCGTTCACGGCCAACACGGCGTCAGTCACGCGCGCACCCGGCGCAGTCGCATGCAGAGCGCGCCGCCACGAGGCCTGCGCCTCTCGTCGGCGTCCGAGACAGCAGTGCCGGTGGTTGCGGCCTCGCTGTCCACGCTCGTGCCGAACGGAGACGGCGGCGGGTCGTCAGCCCAAGACAAGGCGTTCGTTGGCGTCCAGCGCCGCCACATCGCCGTCTCCGTGGAGGTGGAGCCCTCGCAGGCCATGCTTCCCGTCTCATGTTATTATTATTCAATTCAATGCACAGAGCTAGTGTGTGTTGCCATGTCGTGGGACGTGAGGCCATTGAGGCAGTGACGAAGACGACGTGGCATAGATAGATATAAATATAAAAATGGTGCACGTGCGGACGCAAGTCATCGTCGTCTTTGTTGCTGCCGCTGCCACGTGCCACCAAGGCCAATGCGGGAGCGCTTCACGTGGTCGTGGACCTGTTCAGGTTCAATCAATGTAACGCCAAAATCCCTACTATAGCTGAGTCCTTGACATTTTCCTATGTTAAATGCATGGCTGACCTCCGGTCTCTTGGCTCGGTTCTCGGTTGTATTTGGTTTGTTTATCAGTCAATGAACAGTATTTTTCTCTCATATTAAACTAGCCAACAGTACTTTCAGTCATGGCTTATAAGCCAAACCAGCCCAAACTGAACAGGGCACTCACTTGGCAAACGATGCACTTGCTCCTCGGTCCCGAAAAAAAAGTGTCACTTGGTCTCGTGCTGGTCAAACTCTTTTAAGTTTGACTAGGTTTGTAGAAAAAATATTAGCAACATCTGTATCTCCAAACTTATAGTAGATCCAAAATCTTTGAAAACATATTTCTGGATCTCTAAACTTGCTAAACGGTGCACCACAGTGGTCAGTATGGTCACCAAGGCGCTTTAGCGAGACCATGGCGCAACCGGTGTCCAATTTGCCTCGGGGGCACATCAGTGGCCGAGGCAGGCGAGGCCGGGCGTGGAGACGGTGACACGAGTGGGTCCAGGGCAGTCAAGGCTGGCGGGGAGGGGCTAAGGCTGGGGTGGCGACGTCGCGAGCGCCCGTTCATGCCATTGGGATAAGGTAGAGAGAGAAGTGAATATACGAAGGAAAAGCAAAAAAAAAAACTATAGGGTATTATAGACATTTTATCATTTTGAGTAACCATGAGAAGTCTTTCTCCGAAACTGTTTTTAATTAGAGAAATTGGAGCTAAATAGAGCAATTTCATCATTTTGAGCCATGCATGGTGAGCGGTGAGCCGTGACACGGACACCGTCTCAGCCCCTGCCGAACCCACTGCGCGAACAAGACAAATGGTCCGACATCGTGTGGTCCTGCTCGCGCGCTAGAAGAGAAAAAACAGAAACAAAAATGTTGCGCAAAAAGAGTTGAACACAAGACCCATGATTTTATAAAATCATTCCCAACCACTACACTATGAATATCACATGGTACTACTTAAGAAAACAAAATATACCTCTGGAACATCTCGCGAACACGATATGAATACTCGAATATAATCGTGGAACATCCAACTTATACTATATGAATATCCCGAAACATAACATAGAACATTATACATATACACTATGTGAACATTATATATGAAAAAATACATGTAATAGATAGAGGTAATAAAAAAGAACATCATAATTGAGGAAGAGACGACTACGACTACTGCTTCAGATGGTCTAGCTCGCGATCACGTGTACGGCGTCGTACATTCAGCGATATGCATGAGAACGGCACATTGGCACCTGTCAACCCGCTGCATTAACCAGGAGTTTAGACTCCCTCTCGGGCCGACGAGGTGACGGCCGGGTTAGTTTAGGTTTCAGATGAAAAAGACTGCTGTTCCTTTTTGTTTTTGATAAACAAAAAAGGCTGCGTTCTTGACTCTTGAGAGTAGTGCTGGGGTGGCCAGGTCTTTGCCGCACCGCAAAACCAATCTTCCACGACGTGGGCCTAACAAAATAGCAGACGTCGGGCTGAAGATGGGCCGGCGGGAAGAAGCCCAGGTATCAACCGTGTCACGCCAAGTCCATTCATAGATCTGCTAAAAAAAAGTCCATTCTCAAATTCGGGGAACTGAATATTCGACTGACAGTGCGTTTAGTTGCACATAATTTTCGTCTTTAAAAGTACAACAAAGCTTTTATTGGCCACAATATTATTAACTTGTTACAAGTAGATATAAATGTCCTAATTTGTAAGAGAATCCGAGCCCAAAAGAAAACGCACAACTGTATAGGGGCAGAAAGCCAAAAACTATATATGAACGTAACTCTAAGCTTACAAGTACGCCAACGAGCGCAACTACAAAAGAAAACTGGTCGAAATAAAATCATATAAAACTACAAAAAGGACTTCATCCCCGTCACTCGTAATTAATCTGTCATCTCACAAAATTTACTAATGTGTCACGAAACTCCACCACCGCAATCACAAAATTGACTTCCAGACATGGAGACCTTCCTTGAAAACCCAAAATCCCAACCTCTGACCCCAAATATCAATTTACATTCGTCCATTCCTCACAAAAATTTGCACCTAGCAACCAAACAAAAACAAAAATTTGTACGGAGACTGCTGCTCGACCGAGGAGTCCTCCCGCGCCATCCGCGACCGCAACAGCATGGCTCGCACGACCGGCGTCACGAATGACGATGCCTCCGTGGACCATGGCGTCGTTCATCGGGATTCGAGATCGGGACGGCGAAAGAATTAGGGGCCATTTGGTATGGCTCCTGGACCAGCTCTAGGAGCAGCTGCACCTTCCCACCAGCCAAACGCCAACAAATGGATCCGCTCCACGCTCGGAGCCGCGGAAAACCTGCTGAGAGGAGAGGAGAGGAGAGAGAAGGATGGGGACCGGCTCCCACGAGCAGCCATGGGCCCGGCACAGGCCATCGGGCGGATTTGCCCCTACCGGTCTGTGCTAGCGCGGGGTCGTCGAGGGCCGCCGTTGCGTGGATGCAGGGTTGCCGGAGCGCCATGTCCGGCAGGCGGGGTCGCCGAGGGCTACCGGGGTTGTCGGAGCGCTATGGCCGGCGGTCGCGTGCAGCTGCCGCTCTTCCGTCCGCATGGAGCCTGCGCGTCGCGAGCAGATAGCAACCATGCTGCCTGCAGATAAGAAGAACGAAGAGAAGGAAGCCGAGCGCATGCTCCGTTGGTTACTGTGCTGCTCTTAGTTCGGTTATTTACTTTTTATGTAATATCAACGTTCGAAACAGTCTGCTAGGAAGGTCCAGTCACAACTGTAAGACCTCCTAAGACGCTCATTAGAAACGTGTCGTGTGTATGGTTAAACTTCTTCTTCTTAATTATAATGAATACGCAATCTTTTGCGTATTCGAGAAAAAAAAGGCGAGCCCATGCTGCCTAGGGACTGCAGGGAGAAAAAGTGAATCCTATATACAGTGGAGATAATAAGAGACAAAAAAGAGAAAGAATTGAGGATAAGGTGCCGTGTGGTGAAGATAAACAAAAGGACAACAAAATAAAAAAAAGATACAAATAAGGAAAAAATAAAAAAGAAGAAGAATATAAATAAAAAAAGGATATTATATACATTTTACTGATATATAGAATGTAGAAATTATTGTTTGCATCTTGAAATATAAATACATTTGCAAACATATAATTCAATTGCAACAAGTTACATAACCAGGGCATCTAGCACATTGTCCCTATCTTAGCCATTCATAACATACATGAGGAGCTGTTTAGTCAAATGGTTTTCCAAAACAGCTTTAGCTCTGCCAGAGAATCTGCTCCAGCACAAGAGTCAAAGCTATAGCTGTTTTGAGAGGAGCCGGAGACCAAACGAGCCGACAACTTGAGGTCCTCTTCATGTTGGCGCGTTGCTGCGTGTGCATGCAGATGCCAGAGAGCATCAACATGAAGGCGCGCCCCGACTGCTCGTAGCTATTCCCATTCGAAACGAAGCAGCGCATCTCGTGCAGCTCCGCCCCTAGCGCTAGGATCGTGGGGTCACCGCCGAGCACCGCCGCCTACTATGCCACCGCTCGTTGCCTGCTCTCGAGTATCTCCACCGCCTCCTGGTGCGCGCCCTGCTCCGCCGCCGCCCTCGCCGCAGCGTTGTCCTCGGTCGCCTCCACACGGATGCGCTCCCGCTCCACCTCCGTTGAGCGTTCCGCGTCCACCACATGCTCCGGTTCCGGTCTCGCCACCACCGTGTCCTCCACCGTCACGTCGACGTGCGCGCCTCCATCCGTGTCTCGGTAACTGCAGCTCACCTTGGTCAGAGCAGTCTTGCCGTCTGTTACTTTCACGGTTGGGATAGACAAGAACAGCAGGAAACGCCGCTCCTCATCCGCGTATAGCTCGCCGACGCGGATAGAAGCGGAGCGGCCGTGCTCGTCGGCGGGGCTATCAGTAACGCCCAGACTTGATCAAGCAGACACGAATTCTGGGATGCCCGCAAGCGATGGTGACGCGCGCGTCCTGCACCACGATGGTGAGCAGGCCGCCGATGCACTGCGTGAACACGTCCTGGATGATCGCCTACCGGTGGTGGCCTCAGCAATGACGTGCATGCATGGAGGCCGCATCATGGTCGTTGCCGAATCCACACGTGTGAGTCGGCGCCGACCAATCTCTGGTGCCTGCCAGTGGACATGAAGGACGACCTCGTAGTTGGTTGTGGTGCCCCGCAACCACCGTGGCGTCGTACGGTGTTGGTGTCCTGGCCGGCCGGCAGAGAGGAGTATGACGCTGGACATGGTGTTCCTGCTCCGGCAGTCGACGAGCACCTTGGCCACCGTGCGGAGCCCTTCGGCGATGTTGGAGCCCCTCTTGGCCGTAGCCTTCCCGATGCCCGACATCCGCAAGAGCCTGGTGACACGGCGCCCCCCGGAGGAGATGGACACAACGCTGAGGCGGTCCTGGGGCCTGAGGTTGTCGATGATGAACCCCATGGCCTGCTTTAGGAGCACGAGCTTCGCTAGTAGAGAACAGACCTTTGATCCTCGGCCAAAATAGGCTCTAGTCCCGGAATTTTTTGCGCCCGGGACTGAGATACCTTTAGTCCCAGTTGGTGGATCCAATCGAGACTAAAGGTCCCTCCCAACGGCTACTGCGCCAGACAGAGGTGGCAGGGACCTTTAGTCCCGGTTGGAGCCACCAACCGGGACTAAAGGTAGACTTTTACTCCTAGTTGGTGGCTCCAATCAGACTAATGGTCCCTGCCACCTCTGTCTGGTGCAGTAGCTGTTGAGAGGGACCTTTAGTCCCGGTTGGAGCCACCAACCAGGACTAAATCTCCCCCCTTTATATCCCGGCCGTCTCCTTCTTTCTCCCCGAGCCCGAGCTCAGCACATTTTGAAGCTCACTACACTAGTGTTCTTGCTTTCTCCCTCCATTGTTCCTCCATCCATTCTTCGATTCCTCCGTCGATTTCTTCGATTCCTCCGTCGATTCTTCAGTTGTAAAGGTTACCAATCTCATACTCTCATTTTTCACCATTGTCTTATCTCATTTTGTTCACTATATATATGGTTCTTTATTGTGGTTTTTTCATTTGTAAGCAATTTGAGCTCAAAATCACTTCAAGCCTGCATATTTACATGAACGAAGGTTAAAGTAGCTAGTTGAACTTGCGGACCGTGTTCATCTCGGCGAGCATGTTCTCTGCCGAGTGGTAACGGACATCAAGGAGGAGCTTTGATTCTACGAGGGAGAGCGGCAATGGTCATGGAAGACCGTGTTCCCTTCCTCGTAGAATCGGAGCTCTTCCGTGGCCAAGTACGGTGCCGTCCGGTGGAGAAATGCTCGCCGAGATGATCACGTAAGCAAGGTCAACTAGTACGGATGGTTATTTATTCACACGTCCCGATATCGTCGTAGTAGTCTGTCAATCACCGTACCTAAACGTAGTATATATAAAAATATAAACGATAATCGATTGTTATGTGTGTACATTCCCATTCTTCTGTTAATTTGCAGAAATATCATGTGAATTACTTAGCTACCGCAGTAAAAGACGAGAACACAATGACCATGGCCACGACCATGAAAAATGCCAACGACACAACACTAGCAACTTTCTCGGCAAGCAGAGTAGTGTTAAACGCTCTGGAAACCTTTAAACTTCAAGCTTGCATATTTACATGAAGGAAGGTTAAAGTAGCTATTAAAAACTAGTATTCACTTGTTTATTTGTAGCATGCATAGCACACTTCATTGTTTAGAGATATAGAGAATTTTAGAGTTTTTTTAATTTTATTTGTTTATAAAATGAGAAATTTATAGTGTATTAAAAAATGAGTATAGAGAGTAGATGACAACTGCTTCTGGGTCCTCGGCCTCTCATGGGTTTCCAAAGCGACTTAGGCCGGGCCTCCCACTCATTGCATGTGACAAGTGTTGTGATGAGACGAAGATTAGTGATGGAGTACCGAGTGAAGAGGAGGGTCCCAACAAGGGTCGCATTTTCTACAAGTGTCCGGATCGCAATGTGAGTTATTTTATCGTATATAATGACTATGGTTAGTTTATACCTATTTTCATGATGGTTGTGATTAAAGTTCTAATTTTCTATTTTAATTTCAGTGGGATGGCACTGGATGTTCAGGCTTCTACTGGGAGGAAGAGTATGTTGAACTCGTGCAAAAATATCTTGCACAACAGGCAGATATGGCGGCTAATGAGGCAGTGATCCAGCCGAAGAAGCCCAAAGATGTTGAATAAATGGGGGATCTATCTATTTTAGTTGGGATTGGTCGCGAAATCCTTGTGCTGCTGAAGTGCATTTTAGCTTTAGTGTTTTTAGTGGTAGTTGGGATTGTCTATATTGTAGCGATGATTTCTTAAATTTATAGCTTTTGTGGTGGTATGCATGTTGTGTAATTAACTAATTATGTTCTAGGTTTTAATATGATATTTATGTCATGTAATGCAGATGAGTCAGCATTGGATGTACAATGCTGATCGTCGCTCCCAAGAGTTCATGGACGGCGTGCATTCTTTGTTACGTGCGGCCGAGGCAAACAAACGCGATGGTTTCATGTGCTGCCCATGTGCCGTATGTAAGAATACGGTGGAATATCCTTGCTCAAGGACTCTTCATTCACACTTATTCAAGTCGGGTTTCATGCCAAACTATATTTGTTGGACGAAGCACGGAGAAACCGGCATTGTAATGGAAGAAGGTGAAGAAGAACAATGGGACAACAATGATATTGTTCCCGATGGTGCGTGCTTCAATGATACTGCAATGGGAGAAGCTGAAGAAGAGGTAGCCGCAGAAGATGAGTCTGCTGATGATCTTTGTCAGGTCATTCATGATGCACAAAGAGAATGTGAAAGTGAAAAGGAGAAGATCAAGTTCGAGCGGATGCTAGAAGATCACAAGAAATTGTTGTACCTAACTTGTGATGCAGGGCAGAAAAAGTTGGGAACCACACTAGAATTGCTGCAATGGAAGGCAAAGAATGGTGTATCTGACAAGAGATTTGGAGAGTTACTAAAAATCCAAAAGAAGATGCTTCCGAAGGACAATGAATTGCCCGCCACTACCTACGAAGCAAAACAAGTTGTCTGTCCTATGGGGCTAGAAATCAAGAAGATACATGCATGTCCTAATGACTGCATCCTCTACCATGGCAAAGAGTACAAGAAATTAGATGCATGCCCGGTATGCCATGCATCGTGGTATAAGATCATGCGAGATAACCCTAGTGATGTTGAGGGCGAACGTCTACGGAAGAAAATCCCTGCCAAGGTTATGTGGTATGCTCCTATAATACCACGCTTGAAACGTCTGTTCAGAAACAAAGAACATGCAAAATTGTTGCAATGGCACAAAGAAGACCGTAAGGTAGACAATATGTTGAGACACCTTGCTGATGGGTCCCAGTGGAGAGCAATTGATAGAGAATTCCCGGAGTTTGCAAATGACGCAAGAAACTTAAGGTTTACTTTAAGTACAGATGGTATCAATCCTTTTGGAGAGCAGAACAGTAGTCATAGCACTTGGCCTGTTACTCTAAGTATCTACAAGCCTTCCTCCTTGGTTATGCATGAAGCGGAAGTTCATTATGATGCCTGTGCTCATCCAAGGCCCGAAGCAACCTGACAATGACATCGATGTGTACCTGAGACCACTTATTGACTGAACTTCTCATTTTGTGGAATAAAGAAGGTGTACGTGTGTGGGATGAGTACAAACAGGAACACTTTGATCTACGAGCATTGTTGTTCGTAATAATCAATGATTGGACCTGCTCTAAGTAATCTTTCAGGACAGTCAAACAAGGGATATAATGCATGCACACACTGCTTCGATGATATTAGAGGTGTATTCTTGAAAAAATGTCAAAGGTCAGTGTACCTTGGCCATTCGTCGATTTCTTCCTGCAAATCACCCCGTAAGAAAGAAAGGCAAGGCATTTTAAAGGGAAGGCAGACCACCTGACCAAGCCTCGCAAGCGAATCAGTGAGGATGTACTCGATATGGTCAATGATGTGAAAGTCAGTCTTTGGAAAAGGACATGGCAGCCAACCTATTCCGAACTGACGCTAACGGTCACGCACCCATATGGAAGAAGAAGTCCATATTTTAGGAGCTACCCTATTAGCAAGTCCTAGAGGTCCACAGCTCGATCGACAGTGATGCACCTGATGAAGAATCTTTGTGTGAACCTGCTAGGCTTCATGGGTGTGTATGGAAAGCCTAAGGACATATTTGAAGCACGACAGGACCTGCGTTGTTTGAGAGAAAGAGACAACCTGCATCCTAGAGAAGATAGATGATGGACGCCATTACTTATGTCCTGCCAGCTACACTCTAAGCAAAGAGGAGAAGGAAATCATGTTTGAATGCTTAAACAACATCAAGGTACCATCTGGATTCTCCTCGAATATAAAGGGTATTACAAATGTGCCTAGAGAAGAAATTCTGTAACTTAAAGTCCCATGACTGTCACGTTCTCATGATGCAATTACTTCCAGTTGCATTAAGAGGAATTCTACCTCCAAATGTACTGTCTAGCCACCATGAAGCTATGTGCATTCCTCAATGCAATTTCTCAGAAGGCAATTGATCTAACTGATCTAGCTAAACTATAGAATGATGTGGTTCAATGTCTCAGTCAGCTTTGAGTTGGTGTTCTCTTCCTTCCTTCTTTGATATCATGACACACCTCCTAGTTCACCTAGTCAAGGAGATTTTCATTCTCGGTCCTGTGTTCCTACACAACATGTTCCCCTTAGAGAGATTCATGGGAGTACCTGAAGAAATATGTTCACAACCATGCTCGTCCCAGAAGGAAGCATCGCCAAGGGCTATGGAACTAGAAGAGGTCATTGAGTTCTGTGTTGACTTTATTCCCAACCTTGACTCTATTGGTGTTCCTGAATCGAGACATGAGGGGAGACTAAGCGGAAAGGGGATACTAGGGAGGAAAACATATATTGGTACGGAAGGATGATTATTTCAATAAAGCGCACTACACAGTTCTACAGAACTCCTCTTTGGATAGATCCGTATATTGAGACACACAAGGATCTCTTACGATCCTGAGTTTCCAGGGAAGACTGAAGCTTGGATTACGCGTAAGCACATGGAAACTTTCGGCGGTTGGTTGCGAAAAAAATGTCAAGGTGATGAGAGCATCCATGAGCAACTGTATTTATTGGCTATGCAACCATCATGGCATATCAGTCACATATAAAGGGTACGAGATAAATGGGAACATATTCTACATAGTAGCCCAAGATAAAAGGAGTACCAACCAAAACTAGTGGTGTCCGCATAGATGCCACAGACCCGAATGGGAATAAGCAGACATATTATGGCCGCATAGATGAAATATGGGAACTAGAATATGCACCTACTTTGAAGATCCCAGTTGTTCAAGTGCCAATGGGTCAAGGTGACCAGAGGCAGGGTAACAGTAGACAACGAGTATGGAATGACAACAGTAGACCTTAGTAATATTGGGTACAAAGACGAATCATTCGTCCTTGCCAAGGATGTGAATCAGGTGTTCTATGTCAATGATATGTCTACCAAACCTAAAAAGAGGGAAAAACGATAATGACTCAACCAAAGAGCCAAAGCGCCACATAGTTCTTTCAGGGAAAAGAGTCATCGTGGGAATTGAGGACTAAGTCGGACATGTCAGAAGATTATGAAAAGGATGACCGAATTCCGCCCTTCAAAGTGAACAAAGACCCTAGCATCTTGGTAAATGATGAGGACACTCTATGGTTACGACTGCGATCATAACCAAGGGACATACATAAAGAAGAAGTTCACTGCTGTGCCCACTTGATGATATAGTGATTTAATGTAGTGTGTATTTGAGATATTATGTAATAATTGTGAATTTAGATGTTTATTATGTCGTGTTTCAAATTAAATCAATGTTTGATTTGGTGGGATTTCTCTCTCGAAAAGTTAAATTAGGATATTGAGTGATGAAAAATTAAAATATTAACGTTAAAATGATGTGAAAACAAATTTCCTAGTCCAAAACCAATAGTTTTAATAATTTTAATTAAACACTACATTTTTGCATTAACTGAAATAATAAATATTAGTTACATTATGTTTTATAATTATAACAAAAAATAAAAAAAGTTAGGTTATAGATTTTTCCTATGTGCAATAAAGAAAAAGAAAATCCATATTTTTAACAAAATAATTTTATGTCTTTTATTTAATTTACTATGTATTTAACAAGATTATTGCATTTCTATTAAAAAAATTTGCTCAAAACAGGCGGGAAATGAAACTGCAGCCCACCTTTACTCCGGGTGGGAAGCCCACCCGGGAGTAAAGGTGGGTTGCAGTTTCATGGCTCGCTAAAAAAACCCTTTACTCCTGGTGCGTGTTACCAACCGGGAGTAAAGGTAGGTATACCTTTATTCCCGGTTGGTAACACGCACCGGGAGTAAAGGGACCTTTACTTCCGGTTGGTAACACGCATCGGGAGTAAAGGTCGTTTACTCCCGGCTGGTGGCTAGCACCAGGAGTAAATCTCCCTGGCATATAAGCGCCAGTGCCTGGTGCAGGTCGATCCCCTCCTCTTCTTCCTCATCGAACAGCCGCCCTTTCTCTCTTCTTCCTCGCGCCGCCGCCGATTCGTCTTCGCCTGCGCATCAGCCCGCCGCCGTGACATCGGAGCCCGCGCCTCGCCTCGTGCAGCCCTCCACCGCATGTGCCCATGCGGCCCTCCACCGCCGACGACCTTGCGCCGATGACCTCGGCCCTCCACCGTGCGCGCCCGTGCGGCCCGGCCTCCACCGCGCCCGCCCGAGGTGTGTTCTCTCGGCTTTCTCTCTCCTAGTGCCTAGGGTTTCGCCATTCAGCGGCCAGTCGTAGTATGGGCATGGCAGGGTCGCATGGATGGCCGTGGCGAGGATGATGGCGCGGTGCCGTGGCTTGCTCGTGGCTATGGAGTTTTGCAATTTTTTTATTTTTTTGCCGGTTTGCAATGCTATATATTGATGTTTGTACTGTGTTTTGCAAAAAGAAAAAAAACATGTGGACATGCATGGATGATATATAATATACTCCTTTTGATCATAGCCCCAGCCCGACGCACGGGCCACACCCTCCAGCGCATTGACTGTAGCCCTGGCCCGGGCCGCTCCACGCCAACGACGCCCTCCACCTCACCGACACTGCCCCGGCCCACCTCACGTCGTCGTCGTCAGCACGCCGGCCTGCCTCACGTCGTCGTCGTCAGCACCCCAGCCACCACGCCGACATGTATATATACATCATTTGTATTCATATGCATGTATATATACGTCGCGGAGCACCGCCACCCTCGTTCGCCCATGCATTTCTATGTATACGGTGGAGCACCGCCGCCCTCGTTCACCCATGTGTACAAACATATATACGGCGGAGTGGAGCACCGCCACTCTCGTCACACCGCCCTCTCTTGCAACGTAGTCGATCAACACTCGTATTATCGTTATCGTTAACGCTAAACAATCACACTAGGGTGAATTGCGTCGGTGACTAGGGTGAACCGTGTTGTTGATGTCACCGACATGGTTCACCCTAGTCACCGACACAATTTTCCCTCGGCCGTTTATGTATAGCGATAGCCCTAATTCGCCCTAGTACCGACGCAGTTCGCCCTAGTGTGGCGAATTGCGTCCGTGACCGAGGGGCAAGATTTAATAATGCATATTGTTCGTAGATTTTACGCATGTAAGCAAAGATTTGACGTACTATATATTGGTTTTGTTTTTTGAAGCTAGATGGCCGACCCGAGAAACATGGATGAGGAGGAGTTGATGATGAATTTGATCAACACTGGCACTCAAGTTGCCGGCGATGATGGTGCTAAAAATAACGTGCAAGAGGATGCAGATGACGAGAGTCAGTACTTAGCTCTTGAACAAAATGAGCAACAACATATTGGCCAAGTATATATTTTTTATTATTAGCTATTTATATTATCATATGTCTTATGTGTGCTCATGACATTAAAAATAATGTTTATGTTTTGTAGCCCTCTGGATCGACATCAACAACTACAACGAAGAGTAAAAATGTTCGAGGTCCCAAAAAGCCATTGGAGGGCCGCTTCATCATCTCAGAGTTCAATGTGGATACAGGCGAACCGGGGGGAGGGGGGCCAAATAAAATGAAATTCGTGTACCACTGTGGTTACCTTGTACGGGACCGGCTCCCGATCAGTACCCGCGAATGGAAGAAGAAGACCAATGCTCCTCATATCAGTTTTGTCTCCGATCGTGACAAGATGTTAATTTGGAATGATGTCTTGGAACATTTCATGCTCCAAACAGATGATTATGATGATATAATAGATGGTGATGAATTGAAGGAGCGAGTTAGGGATTGAGCAATGAAGAAGATGGCCACCCAGTTTTAGACTTGGAAGAAATACCTATACACGACGTATGCCAAGAAGAACATAGCACCAGATTTCACTGTCCCAGGCCCGATCTCAAAGCAGAGGCCCTATTGAGATGAGTTTGTACAGTATAAGACATCGGAAGAGGGTGTGAGTCGGGTGATAAAGAACCAACGTAATGCCTAACAGAAGACATGCCACCATAACTTAGGATTAGGTGGCTACCCGACTGCCATTAAGAAGTGGAACAAAATAGAAGCATACCTTCTTGCCAAGGGTATCACACCAGAATCACTCGAGTGAGGAGAGCGTGCAAAGAATTAGTTTTTTGCTCATGGGGGAACACTAGACTAGGAGACAGGGAAATGCGTTCATGGCACAAGACTGCAAGAAGCAGCAGTAAGATTGTTTTATGCTCAGAGAGCTACTGCTAGTGGTGTGTTCAGACCCAACAAAGAGAAGGATAAACTGACATACGCCATTGGGACTATTGAACATGGTGGTCTGAACTAGAGGCTAAAGGAAGTGTCTCGTAGGAGCATGGATTCCCTCAGGACTAGACCTTCCTACAGAAGTCGCCTAGAGAAAGAAGGAAGAAGAGGCACAACAGGCTCCAGAGGTTGGAGGAAGCGGTGCGTGAAGCATAGGAGCGGGAAAAAACCTTGAAGCGAGAATGCAAGGAGGAAATCAGAAGGCAAGTGCAAATAGCAAGTGAGTGCAAGCAAGCAGGCATCAGAGCCAGGAATCAACATTAGCCAATCTATTCAGTTGAAAAGCAGTTGCGCTTCCACGGAGATACCAAATCAAGGGGACATAGGACTGCGCTTCCCTGTGGATGACGTCACTAAACCTTGTACATCGTGTGAGCTACACATTCCAAAGGGGAATTCCACAATCAAGGTGGCTATCGGTCTTGTTAATCCTATCGACCGAACCAAAACACCAAGGATTCATGGGAATATAATCCAAGAAGGATATGCTACCATCTCAGTAGATAAAGCTGAAAAAGGTTTTAGTGATTTGCCTCTTGACATTCCTGGAGGTGATGTCGAGAAGACTCTAGGAGAAGCAGAGAAGACATTCATTCTATGACGCAAGCGCTACATCATCATTCCTGGGATGTCGCCTCCACCTCCTCCTGAACTACCTCACCATAGGTGCGGATGAAAACACTACATCATTAATTTATATTGGCTTAAATAATTAACAATCTGCTCATAATAATATGTCATTCCTTTTTTTGTAGCAGATCCTCCCCCAACCTAAATCCAATTGTTCAATCACCAGATCATCATAGTGCTCTGTACGATGACAATGTGTTGGAAGGCGAGGCTGCATCCACACCATCTCCAAGGAGGTCTCCAACGCCGCACCCGCCACCTCCAAGGAGGTCTCCAACGCCACTGCCACCACCTCCAAGGAGGTCTCCAACGCCTCCCCCGCCCCCGCCTACCAAGAAGCCAAGTACTAGCAAGAGGCCAGCCCCGCAAATGAAGAACCAGTCCCCGCTGGCAAAGAAAGCCACCATGAAACCAAGGGCTATTCCCAAAATAATATCTGAAGAGAAGGAAGAAGTAACTGATGCATATAAAAAATATATGTCCAGATTCTATGACAAACTTAAAAAGGATCAAGAAGCAAGGAGAAACCCGGAGAAACCGTACTTCTTCGTAGCTCCAGATATTCTAAGAAAAAAGGTGGCTTCTTACCAGCAACAACAGCGGGAATCTCGTAAGCCGTCCAAATCAACGTTAGTGGACTATGACCGCACTCTCACCAAGTCAATTGAGGCGGCACAGAAAAAGAAGCGGGCAGGGAAAGGAGTTGCACAACTCGGACAACAATCGCACCAATCAGTCCCCTGCTAGTTGTTGGTAATGAATATGGTTCGAATTTAGGATTAATGCATCAGGCAAACATACCTTTGGATGTCGATTTGGATCACCTTGGTGAATTTATTGAAGAGACTAGTCTCGACCTTTACCAGATGTTTGGTGCTGGAAACATTGAGAGTGCGGCGGAGGTTGATATTTGGAAGAAAAAATTTGTACTAGGCCAGAGTCTATACAACCCTCAAGCCTTAGGTGATCTGGGGACGCAAATGTACCTGCTAAACAAGTGGTACATGCAGGCGTCTACCGGTGGAGACTTCTACGTTGGTGTCAGAATTAGAGATGAACATTGGTTCCGTGGCGATGATGTTATGTATGTTGACTTTGTAGAATTTCATCAACTATGCCACCTGACCTCTCTGGATAAAGTTATCATTAGCTGCTATTGCCTATAAGTAATAATTCTTTCGATCTATTATTAAACTCATCATATGTGTGTATATGCATATAAATTATCCTAACAAGTACTATATATATATATATAGATTTACAATGACAGAGCGCAGAAAGGAAGGCTGCAATGAAATTGGTTTTGTTGATCCCCATATAGTATTCAAAGACCCAGTTACTCCAAAGTCTAATTGGAAGTCTGAGTCAGAGAGTAACCTCATGAACTTCTTAGTGAACCAACGCCACAAGAAGGATATACTCTTTCCCTACAACTTCAAGTGAGTGTTAATAATGTCGATCATCCTTAATGGCTCATATGTTGATTCTAGTTAATTAATGAGTGTTATGCGTTATATCCTATAAACACATGCAACAATCACTGGATATTGATGGACATCGATCTGGTGAAAAGTCACTTGATAATCTATGACTCGATGAGAAAACCACAACAAGACTACCAAGATATGATAGATATTATCCATAGGTAATTTCGGTATCTCTAGCAACTATATATACACACAAACATGATGATTAACTATATCTGATGACGTGGCAAATTTTTTATTGGGCAGTGTTTGGAAAACCTTTATTGAGAAGCAACACATGGGAAAATGCAAAGCGCCACTGAATGTAATCCCTTTGAAAGTAAGTCCCCTAAATCGCATCATCTTTATTAATTAAACATATAGCTTTCACCGGATCACCAGATTGGATGACAAATCTATATATTCATTTAATTATTATTATTGATTGTGTTACTATATCTTTATATATATATCTTTATTTATTTTCCTTTAATTCAAACCTGTAGGCTCGATGGTTGGAGGAAAAGGTCATACGACAAGACCAAATCAAAGCAATTCAAGAGTCTATAGCCGGATTTTTTAATGACCAAGGTCATCGATTCTAAGGGCGAGTTCTACTTCGACCCAACACTGCCATGGAAGCCAAGCTAGAGGATGAGAGGAAACTTGTTATATCACAACAACTGTAATGCAATCTTTTGTAATATATGCACATAAAATAATATAATGTAAAATACACATATGCATGCATGCATGTAAATATATATATGATGCATATATATATATATATATTTCTATGCTTGAATTGTGTGATTTAATACGTTCATTGTGCTTGAACCGAAACATACTATATGCGCGTATAAATGTATTATTAGCAGCGTACAATACGACTTCGAAAACCTATTTTGAAAAGAAAACAAAAAAATGAAAAGAAAAGAAAAAAGAAAAAAATATTTAGTCCCGGTTCGTATTACCAACCGAGACTAAAGGGTGCCGGCCTCGTGACATGTCAGGAGGCACCTTTAGTCCCGGTTGGTGTTACCCACCGGGACTAAAGGTCCTCCTTTAGTCCCGGTTCCTGACCCGGGACTAAAGGACCCCCTTAGTCCGGTGGGGAACCGGGACTAGAGGGGGTTTCCCACCGGAAGTAAAGGCCGTTTCTGTACCAGTGCTTTGCCCCGATCATGCTGCCGTTGACGTCCAGTACTGTCACGAGGTCGAGAGGCGCGTCGCCGGACGCCGCTTCGCCATCCGTCATCCCGCGAGCCTGGACGTGCACGAGGACGGCGAAATTGTCGCGCGACGTATGTACGAGCCCCTCGCGACTCTTGACAGCTAACGTCCCACCGGATCTGGATGACGCCGTGGCCTGTCGCTGGTCGCCGGAGGGCGGCCCTACCTGCTCGTCGTCGTCGAACACTAACGTACTTGGCACCTGCTAACATGGCCTGTCGCTGGTCGCCGGAGGGCTGGAGCTGTGGCCGCCGGCCATGCATCGGCAGTGGCAGCACACGGTGCATGGGCTCCGGCCGTGGCAGCGGCTGGCCGTGCGGTAGCGTGCGCGGCACCGGTGTCGGCCCCAGAGACGGCAGCTCGCGCCACCGCGCGCGTTGCAGAGAGCGGGCAGAAATTTATACGCACGAAATGAGTCTGCTTGATTGATGCATCATCTTTGATTGAAAGAAATTTATCTGTCAGATTAAGAACCAAAAATAATTGCACGTCGAATAGAAAGTGCCGATGGAATTTTGGGGACCAGCAGGCTGAAGCCCAACTCGCTTACTGCACACAAAAACACAGGCCCAACCACCCCATGTCGACAGGAATTCACAGCATGGTCCAGCATATTCCAGCCCACATAACTTCGAGCCCAAAGCTGCAACGTCTCGGGCACAGCACAGAAGCGGCCGGGGGAACAGCGAGCAGGAGCCAAGCCAAAACGTACGTGTATACATGGGGACACACACGAGTGAGTCTGACGACCCTGGCTCGCTAAACACCTCTACGACGAGTGCAAAAACATGCAGTAAGTGCACGTACACCAACACACACTCTGGCACGCGGACCTAGCACGGGCTGCTCCGACCGTAGTTGTCGTCTCTGCCAGGCTCCTGCTCAGCGCCTCCCATGCCGAGCTCCTTCTGCCTTCTGGTGCGCGCCTATGCTGCCGTGCGGCGCCATCGACACGATCAACTCGCACCACGGCTCAGCGCCTCCCATACGTATACAGGCCGTCGTCGCCGCCATGCATGCGTCGGCACGCACACCGGAAGATCTCCGGCAAGCATCTGGCCTTTCGAGACTATGCTGATCTCTTTTGGCTATCTTGTGCCCGCCCCGTCCCCCTGCTTTCCGTTGGCCTCCTCCTCGCCGCCGTTGGCTGCTCTTTTTCTGTCCAATCGCTTTTGCTTCGTCGAGGCGAGGACGTTGCACATGTCCTGAATCCAGCCGCGGCCGTCCTCCAAATCCTAACTTGTTTCGTTGCTGCTCCGGTAGCGGCGGCCATCCTCCAAATCCTAACTTGTTTCCGTCGCTGCTCCGGCAACTACCCGGACCATTCTTAGTTTCCTTCACCGCTCCCGGCCGTCTACCAGACGGAGACCGCACGCCATTGAGTCCTCTCTACTGCTGTGCTGCGCTCGCCCTCCAAGCGTTTGTTCGATCGTCCAATGCGCGGGTGCAGGCCGGCGTCGCCGCCGTCGTCTTCCTCCGGCGTGCTGGTCGCGACGTGCCACACCAATACAATACACCATGATTCTCTCGATGTGTGTCTAAGCCTTGCTGAGGTCCTCATCGCCTTTCTGGTCGGTCCTCCTCTTCACCCTTCAGGGACTCCTGGGCAGCGGGGGACCCAGGAAATATTTTAGGGGCTGAACAACACTGCTGTTCGATCTTAAGTCTCAGCCCCCCTACACTATAGAACTTTGCCTAAAAATTAATGGGGGCTCCACAGGGGTTCCACTGCTCCGATCTGGTAGGGGGGCTTGAGCCCCCTGCCCCACCGCTTTGTCCGCCCCTGCTCCTGGCCGCCAACCAAACTGTCTTTGTTCTTCACGAGGGTACTTCATATCATCTCCTCTACCTCTTTGTCTGCGGAGACCGGCTGGAGAGAGTCGTGCACTTGTTGATGCGCAAGTCCTCGTCGCCGGTGAGCAGGACGAAGGACCTTGCGTGTGGTACAGCTTGACGATGCACTCCGAGAGGCGTACGTCTCTGCTTCTTGGCCGCCTTGAGAAGATCGAACTGTCCGAGAGAGAACGGTTTTCGCTTGAACAGCCCGGTTTTCAGCCATGATACATTATTTTTCTCTCACAACAAAACAGTATCAGCCGGTTAATCAGCCGCAAAAACCATCAGCGGAAGTTTAACCAAATATACTTAGCGTTGTTATATAAATAATTACCTTAGACTAATCACATAATGCATTTTCATAGTAAAACTCTATATTTAAAGATATATAGATGTTGATATATATGTTTTTATATATACATCTAGTCAAACTTAAATCCGGTTAACTCAAAGGCAAAGCAGGGGGGCACCATCAATTATTCAATTCCAGATGTGATGACAATATAATTCTACTCTATCCTTAACCAATTTTTTTAAAAAAATAATTAAAGTTATATAAAAGATATCAATATCTATCAGACAAAATAGGTACACAAATCTCATAACAATGATTATTGGTGTATTTTTGTATAAATTTATTCAAATATCAAAATAATTTGGCTTGGTACAGAGAGTACATACAATGATACAATGACTGAGGCTGCTAAAGAAAAGAGAAGAAAGAGGGCCTGTCTCTCTTTATATCTTTTTTTTATTGAAGAACCAGCGGCAAGAGCATGCCGGGTATATATTAATAGAAAAGATGAGTTTTACAAAAATTAATTAAAAAACAAAAAAAACTCTCACGAAAGAGGCAACAGCAAGACCACCACCACACGAAAACACAACACCAACGAACCTCAGAGAGCAACAAAATTTCAAACATCCGCCTTGAACGCCACATAGAACAAGCAAAGTAAATAAGGAGGGGGAGTAGGTTTTCCATAGCGATGCCTCCAAGGAGGGAAACGACAACCACAGATGTCGTCAACGCTAATAGGAGAACCATGGTTTTTCAACCAAAGTCCTAGAGGGTAAAGGGGCCTAACAACAATGCCTCCAATGAGGGGCGTGACGCCAAAGGCAACACTATTGTTGGCCACGAGCAAGGGCCTAGCAGGGCCATCGCCCGACAACCCCCATGCCCAAGCCCCAAATGGCCATACTGTGACTTGGCAGCCAAGAACCGCAGCAAGCCACCGCTAGTAGGAGATCGATGTGGTACCGGCGAGGTCACAAGCATGCGTGATCTGTCTCCGCCACGCCAGCCTGCAAGGGCCGCCTCCATCCTACATAGCACCAACCACCATGGGAGGTCACATCTTGTTCCTGCACCATGCAAAGGGTGTCGCCGACTTTGTTTCTACAACTAAGCTGTAAGCTGGCTAAATACTGAGGTAGAGGAGAGAGGAGAGGAGAGAAGAGAAGCAGGGATGTAAGGTTACAACCTAGCTTTGACACTAAGAACCAAGAAACTCTGTGAGAGAGACAAGTGGACTATGTATTAATAATAAAAAGCTAACAACTATATGAGTGGGCTGAGAGAAGGCTGACAAAGATACCTTACATCCAGCAGCCGGCTATATTATTAGCCTTGCTCTCATCCCTATCAACACACGCATGCAAATCTACCCCTATGAGCATCTTCGAAGATTGGGTTGGCAAATCCTCGAGATTGACAATACAAATGTCTCGCTGTCGACGAGAACATCGCCTACCACTAAAAGCACAAGGTCGTTAAATCCTAGAAAATTCGCTCCTTTCAGTAGTCGTTGAGCCCGGGACCTGAGCTAGTTTTGTGGCATTTACAATTTCCTAGATTAGCATAGGCTAGTGATAGGATTTGCTCTAGATTGCGAAACTTTTGGTTGGTTATGGAGATCACACTAGATAAATCCTAGGTTGTGTATCATCATGTTAGTTAGTTCGTTTATCTCCAACTCTGTCTCTACAACTAAAAATACGAAAGGAAGACTCTACCCGGTAGGACGACGTGCGTCGCCCCGCTTCACTCTGCCCGGCCGTGGTGAAGCCTTTCCTTAATTAGTTTTCTCCAGTCATGTAAGGGGGCCAGGCGATAAACACTCGTCTGACTTTTTTTAGAAGGAAATTATTCGGTGCAGAAAGTGACCAACTAGTGAATATTTATAGTTTTGTTGTACGTTGTGATCGGAGGTGGCCTAGCACTCAATGACACATGATTTATACTGGTTCAGGCAACGTGCCCTACGTCCAGTCGGGGTCGGTCAGTGACTTTATTCCTGAGCCCAGGTGCTCGAAGTTTGTAGTGGGGTTACAAACGAGAAGGAGAAGGATGGGGTGTACAAGAGGTCCGGTCGGCTCTGGTCGGAAGGACCGAGAGTGACAGGAACTTCGCTATGAGCTAAGTGTTCAAGCGGGTGCTTGATGTCCGAACCTAGCGGTTCTGTGGTTGTGAGCTAGTGAACTTAGGAACTTTGATTAACTCGAATCGGTCTCTCTTGTTGGAGGAAGTGCACCCCCTTTTATAGATGAAGGGGACGGCTTTACAAGTGAGAGGGAAAGGGTGCATATGTTACCGAGCCTTGTTGCCCACGCCTACCGAGCCTTGTTGCCCACGCCGGTGGGTACAAGATAATGGTAGGCGCCTACAACACTGTTGATATCACTGTAGAATGCCAGATGCATGTGGGAGGTCATGTTGGCTTCTTTAGGGATGGTAGTCGTCAGTTCCTGCAAATCCTGTTTGATGCCTAGAGGGCATGTGAGGATTCTCACCACGTTCACCTAGTATGGTAAATCTCGGTGCCCATAACGCTATCGATGTCCAGAGGCATGTGGGGGGGGGTTACCGTATGGGAGTTTTTAGTGGTGCCTACAACACTATAGAGGGAGATGTTGGTGCCTACAATACTGTTTGTATCAGGGTAGCTGCATAGTACTATTCCGTGTAGGGTATGGTCCCTAGTATAGTGGTTTTGATCTGTGAGCCTTGCCTTGCTTTTCTCTGCACGTCTCCTGGTTCCTACCAAGTGGGCGTCCCCGGTTGGATGGCTCCAGTCGGCTCTGAGTGCGCCGGTCGGAGAAGAGCGGTGATCAGGGTTCCTTCGAGCCCTGGTTGGAGGGACGCGGGGTCAGGGGTCGGAAGTAGCGCTTTGGGCCAGACCTTCCAATCGGAGAGGGCGTCCGGAGACGACTAGAGGCCGAAGCGAGTGCTCCGATCGGAGTGGTGGGCCGAAGGGGTCGATGAGCGGGCGTCGCTCCTTTTGGTCTAGACCTTCTGGTCAGCGACTGGGCCGTCCTTCTGGCCTATTGTATTTAGACTCTTGGGCTGAGCCTTGGCACGGAAGCCGGTCCTCGAGGGACCCCGGGTTTATGAACCCGACAGGAGCCCCCAAGCCCCCGGGCGATTCGGGTAGAATCATTCAGGGGATTTTTGTCTTGTCGACTGGTGCGCGCAAGCGCACCCGCGGGTGTAGCCCCCGAGCCCCTAGGCGGTTCGGGCGGAACCATCTAGGGGGTTTCTGTGTCATCAGGGGAGATTTTCTGTTTTATCGGTGGGTGCGCGCGAGCGCACCCACGGGTGTAGGCCCTGAGCCCCCGGGCGGTTCGGGCAGAACCATTTGGGGGGTGCTATTTTACCGGGCGTGTGTGCGTGTTTTTAGTCTGAGACAGAATTTTATCGCCCAAGGCGTCATTGTGCAGCCGAGGCGTTTTTAGGCGCGAAGATGAGACAGAACTTACTGATCCCGGTGTCGATGCACGCCGTGGATCGGGCGAGGAAGTTAGTCTGAGCATGAGAGAGCTCACTGATCCTAGCGTTGATGCGCGCCGTGGGATCGGGTGAGGGAGTTAGTTTGGACGTGAGAGAACTCACTGATCTTGGCGTCGATGCGCGCCATGGGATCGGGTGAGGGAGTTAGTTCGGTCGTGAGAGAGCTCATTGATCCTGGCATCGATGCGCGCTGTGGGATCGGGTGAGGGAGTTAGTTTGGACAAACCCTGGCGTCGGTGCGTGCCGTGGTTTCTAAATAGTTAGTTTAGGGGTCGGACGAGACCGAGACCGTGGGTCCTAGCGTCAGTGCGCGCCGTGGGACCGAGCAGGTCGGAGTCATGGATCCTGGCCTCGGCGTAGCCTGGGCGGCCGAGGTAGTTAGTTTTCATGTGAGTTCGGAGTCGCGGTCCCTGGATTTTTGGAGCACAGTCGGAAGTGAAGCCATTACGCGAGTTCAGAGTCACGGTCCGTGGATTTTTGGAGCGCAGTCGGAAGTGAAGCTGTTACGTGAGTTCGGAGTCATGGTCCTTGGATTTTTGGAGCGCAGTCGGAAGTGAAGCCGTTATGCGAGTTCAGAGTCACGGTCCCTGGATTTTTGGAGCGCAGTCGAAAGTGAAGCCATTTGTCTTGAGCCCCCGAGCCCTGTCGGGCCTTCGTGGGAGTCGATGTGAGTTGTGTGTTACCCCATCCTCAGTTCCTCACAACCGGAGGGGCTAAGTTTCATCGCTTGTCCCGATCGCTCGGGCTCGAAGACTAGCTCAGTGAGTTCACTAACGGGTGTGATCGAGCAGAATTCGGGTCCGTCATTCATGATGGGGTCGGCATAGCCCTCTTGTGACATTCCATTACTCCTTTACCTACAACCCGGCAGATGCCTAGGCCATTCCAGAGACCGACCCGGGTGGCCTAACGGCCTCCCCTCCATGGAGATTCTGTGGGCCTAGCGAGAGGTTTAGGATCGAACGGGGCTCATCTATGGTTTTCTCCCCTGGCTCTGTTGTTTGCTCATGTCGAATGAGGCAACCGCCGCTTCATGACGCAACACGGAGCATTGTGATGCATTTCACTGCATGTGTGATGCTTAGTTCCTGAGCCCCCGAGCGGTTCAGGGCCCGAATCGTCTAGGAGGCACGGGCGTATGGAATGAGATGTGCGTATGGATGTATGAAATGATTTATAAGGAAATAGAGGGGTTCGGTACTACTCACCTTGATGGCTTAAGTGACGGGGTTCGGAAAGCTTCAGTTGGAAATGTCCAACCAGGACCTGCACTTGTCAATCATGGGTGAGCCCTTGTGTGAATAGTTTTTGTATTTAATGAACACATGCTCACCTTGATGACCTGAGTGACGGGGTTCGGAGAGCTTCAGTCAGAAATGTTTGACCGGGACCCATGCTCGTCGTTCGTGACAGAGTCAGCATGGCCTACATGGGGCACCCCTTCGTTTCCTTACTTGTCTCTTGGTGTCTATCCTGAGTGATTCGATCGACTTAGGGGGTCAGATGGTTTCTTCGATGGAGATTTCATTTTTGGTCTCCCTAGGTCTATCCTGAGGAAGTGGGAAGCCGCCCGCATGCTATGGCGCTTCGGTTCCTGTGCCCATCGTGTGGTAGTGGTTGATCATGTGGTAGTGGTGGGCCATGGCCAGGCCACGTCCCTTCTGATCAGGAGCCGTTCCATCGGGCAGAAAAGTGTTCGGGTCAGGGTGCTTTTGCAGGAGCATATACTAAGTAAACAATGATAAGATTGAAGCTTAGGAAAAACGACATAGCTGTTCCAGTAGTTCGGAGAGATGAGGGTCATTGTCGTCCTTTGGTCGGTACGCGTCCTAGCCCGCTACGTCCCCTTTCTTGGTTGCTGCTTCCTTGCCTTTTCTTCCTTTGGCCTGCTGGCCTGCCATAGAAGGTGCTTGAGGAGCTGGCAGTCCTTGTAGAGGTGGTTTATGGGATAGTCGTGGTTGGTGCATGGGCTCCCCATGAGATCGTGGAAGTGGCTTGGAGGGTCTTGCTAGGGCTACGTGCCCACGTGATCGGCCACGGCGACCGACACGAAGTTGGCCGATCGACGGCGATCCTTTCTGTTCTTTTTTCCCCTCTATGTGGAGGGGCCCTCATCTTGACCCTGGTACTTGGCCTTACCTTTCCCGCAGCCTCCATTGAAGTGCGGTGGGAACGATGCTTGCTGGAGGTGTTGGACGGAGGTCCGCGGTCCCGTGCCATTAGGGCTGGGACTCCAGTTGCTGCTGCATGTGTCTCGATTCGGTCCAAGCCGCACGAATACAGGCGGTCGGTGCGGAGCGGTCGCTGAGTCAAGATGAGGTGCCAGTGCAGCCTCCTGTGCCGCACTCGGTGATTGTAGCGGCGATCGGGTGGAGCGACCCGTCTACCATGTTCTCGTTCCCCTGGCGGAGAGCGAGGACGCGTGTCGGCGTCGCTGAAAGCTCTAGTTTGGTTTTGGTGAATTGATGAAACCCTAAGTGCTAACCTAGTTTATCAAGTGATCATAAGATAGGTAGCACACTTCAAGTAGAGAAGCTAATGAAGATCATAACATGACAATGGTGATGGCATGACAATGATCAAGGGCTTAAACTTGAAAAGAAGAAAGAGAAAAACAAAAAGCTCAAGGCAAAGGTATAATTTGTAGGAGCTATTTTGTTTTGGTGATCAAGACACTTAGAGAGTGTGATTACATTTATGTTTGATAGCCGTACTATTAAGAGGGGTGAAACTCGTATCGGAATGCGGTTATAAAAGTGCCACTAGATGCTCTAACTCATTGCATATGCATTTAGGATCTAGTGGAGTGCTAACACCCTCGAAAACATTTGTGAAAATATGCTAACACATGTGCACAAGGTGATACACTTGGTAGTTAGCATATTTGAGCAAGGGTGAAGAAGACAGAGGAGATGCCAGCGTCGGTCAAATGACCGGACGCTGGATCTGAATGCACCGAACGTTGACTGCCTGCGTCCGGTCGCGTTGACCTGGCGGTATAGTGGCTAGGGTACTCCACCGGACACTGGACTATGTCCGGTCAAGGTGGACTGGACACGTCCGGTCGAAGAAATACGCCTTGGGGAGCTTACTGTACTCGACCGGACGCTGAGGCTGCAGCGTCCGGTCAGTTTTGCCGGAGCATCCGGTCAGCTTCGTAGCCGTTGAAATCTGATGAACAACGTTTGAAGCTAGTGACGCATGGCGTCCATCAGTGGACTGGACGCTGAGTCTAGGGTCCGGTTAGTATGACCGGAGCATCCGGTCAGAGCGCAGTGTGCCCAGTGTAGGGGTACAACGGCTCTATTTCGTGGGGGCTTCTATTTAAGCCCCATGGCCAGCTATAGCTCACAACTTTTGCCATTTTCATTGACATAGCATCCTTGTGAGCTTAGCCAAAGCCCTCCCACTCATCTCCATCATTGATTCATCATCATAGTGAGATTGGGAGTGATCCAAGTGCATTGCTTGAGTGATTGCATCTAGAGGCACTTGGTGTTCGTGTTTCGCTGTGGATTTCGCTTGTTACTCTTGGTGGTTGCTGCCACCTAGACAGCTTGGAGCAGTGAGGATCGTTGAGTGGAGGGTGGTGATTGTCTCCGGCTCCGATCGTGGTGATTGTGAGGGGTTCTTGACCTTTCCCCGGCGGAGAGCCAAAAGATACTCTTGTGGATTGCTCGTGGCTTGTGTGATCCTCATCTTGTGTTGGTTATGCGGCACCCTATTGAGGGTTTGGCGTGTGAAGCCAATTAGCGCGTGAACCTCCAAGTGAGTGAATCACCACAACGAGGAGTAGCTTGCCAGCAAGCAAGTGAACCTCGGTAAAAATCATTGTGTTTATCTTTTGATTCCAAGGTGATTGGTCTTCATTGTTATTCATCCTTGTGATTGATTGGCTCATTCATCTACATGGCGGTATAATCTTCTTGATCACTCTCTTTACATTACCGCAAACTAGTTGTCAAGCTCTTTAGTGTAGCTAGTTGTGAGAGCTTGCTTGCTTGGTTTGTGTGGCTCTTTAGTTAGCCTTTGAGAGCACACTAACATAGGATAGTGTCATAGCATTTGTGTGGATCAACACTATCTAAACTAGAATTGTGGTAGGTGGCTTGCATTTTAAGTAGGCTAGCGCAACACTTGCTTCGCCTCATAATTGTCTAACCATTTTGTTAAGTGTTGTTGTAGAAATTTTATTAGGCTATTCACCCCCCTCTAGCCATTAGGACCTTTCAGTCACGATATGGAGCACTCCGCTTGTTGAACGGCGGCGGTCTCCACTAGTGCCCGGAGGTTCTGGTGGATCGCTTGTTCATGAGGGTCGTTTGGCTCGGACAGGCCACACAGAAGTATTGCCGCGGCGGCGATGTTCTGGTTCGCCCGAGCGAAGTGCAGGGGATTGGTCCCCCCTGTCCATGGCGTTGCGCTGGACCTGACAGGTGCGACCCTGGGCGCTGCTCGCCGGTCTTCGCGCATGGGGCGTAGTGTGGTGCGCAGAGTGCACGGGCGCAGTCGGTGGCTGGTGCGTCCACTGTTGTCGTAGTCCTTCCCTGTGCTCAGGTGTGAGCTCGGTGGTCCCCGCATGAGGGCCCGGAGAGGTGTGAGTCCATGAGGACTCCGCTTCCGCCAGTGGGTGTCCCAGAGGGTCTACCATGGCGCACTCCCAGGACAGACGGTGGCTAGGTGCCATGTCGCTGATGCTGAAGCCGTCACTCCCGACGTCGTCATCCATGATGTCGAGGAAATAGGTGGGAGCATAGCTCATCATCCCCATGAACTCAGACGTGAGAGGGTGCGGTGCCGGCATCTTTTGGAGCCCCCGGGCGTATGCGTCCGCAGAAGACGCAAGGCCGTAGGGGAACCGATCGTACGACGGTTGCATTGGGGACAACGGGGTTCCATCGGGCAATCGACGGAAGATAGAAAATAGTAAGTAAATAACAGCGTGTATATTACTCACAACGGGGTTTGAGCAGAGAGTTTGCTCGGAATGAAGCGCAGATGCCGCGTCATCGAAGTCACGCGTCCCGAAGTCGATGGAGGACGTCCCTCCAACGAGTGCCGGGTCGCGAGCCTTCTCGTGGAGGTGTAGTACGCCGAGTCGGTTGGCGACAAAGTCTAGGCTTCCGAAGAGGAAGGCCTGGGATGGCTCGAAGACAGGTGGAACCCGCTTCCCAGCGGGTGAGAGTGCGGGAAACTCCTGCGAGCCGAAGCGAATCATAATGCCCGAGCCCGCCACAGTGGGGGTGGCAGAAAAATGGGCCATCCGATGACCAAAAAGTGTTGAACGTACAACGTCTTCCCCATGGACGGCGCCAACTGTCGGTGCAGAAAGTGACCAACTAGTGAATATTTGTAGTTTTGTTGTACGTTGTGATCGGAGATGGCCTAGCACTCAATGACAGAGGATTTATATTGGTTCAGGCAACGTGCCCTACATCCAGTCGGGGTCGGTCAGTGACTTTATTCCTGAGCCCAGGTGCTCGAAGTTTGTAGTGGGGTTACAAACGAGAAGGAGAAGGATGGGGTGTACAAGAGGTCCGGTCGGAAGGGCCGAGAGTGACAGGAACTTCGCTATGAGCTAAGTGTTCAAGCGGGTGCTTGAGGTCCGAACCTGACGGTTCTGTGGTTGTGAGCTAGTGAACTTAGGAACTCTGATTAACTCGAATCGGTCTCTCTTGTTGGAGGAAGCGCACCCCCTTTTATAGATGAAGGGGACGGCTTTACAAGTGAGAGGAAAAGGGTGCATATGTTACCGAGCCTTGTTGCTCACGCCGACCGAGCCTTGTTGCCCACGTCGGCGGGTATAAGATAATGGTAGGCGCCTATAACACTATTGATGTCACTGTAGAATGCCAGATGCATGTGGGAGGTCGTGCTGCCTTCTTTAGGGACGGTAGTCGTCAGTTCCTGCAAATCCTGTTTGATGCCTAGAGGGCATGTGAGGAGTCTCACCACGTTCACATGGTACGGTAAATCCCGGTGCCCATAACGCTATCGATGCCCGGAGGCATGTGGGGGGAGGGGGTCTTACCATATGGGAGTTTTTAGCGGCGCCTACAATACTGTAGAGGGAGATGTCGGCGCCGACAATACTGTTTGTGTCAGGGTAGCTGCAGAGTACTGTTCCGTGCAGGGTATGGTCCCTGGTACAGTGGTTTTGATCTATGAGCCTTGCCTTGCTTTTCTCCGCACGTCTCCTGGTTCCTACCGAGCGGGCGTCCCCGGTCGGATAACTCTAGTCGGCTCTGAGTGCACCGGTCGAAGAAGAGCGGTGAGCAGGGTTCCTTCGAGCCTCGGTCGGAGGGACGCGGGGTCGGGGGTCGGAAGTAGCGCTTTGGGCCAGGCCTTCTAATCGGAGAGGGCGTCCGGAGACGACGGGAGGCCGAAGCGAGTGCTCCGATCGGAGTGGTGGGCCGAAGGGGTCGACGAGCGGGCACCGCTCCTTTTGGTCTAAACCTTCTGGTCGGCGACTGGGCCATCCTTCCGGCCTGTTGTATTTAGACTCTTGGGCCGAGCCTTGGCGTGGAAGCCGGTCCTCGAGGGACCCCGGGTTTATGAACCCGACAGAAATGCTATAGCGATAGAATGTTAATCTGGTCATGAAATACTGCCTCCATCCTAGTATAATATATAAGACGTAACCACCTCTGGTTCAAAGACCAAGAAACATATTTAATTCTCTCTCAACACTAGTACTATTGCATCAATATACGTGCGTATAGAGAGAGGACGTCTTAAATCATGGGACTTGAATAAAAAGTGATTACGCCTTATATAATAGGACGGAGGAAGTAATTAAGGAAACCACAAATCTTGGAAAAAAAGGCCCGACATCACGAAGGCTACCGATCCCGCCTCCCCGGGCCATTTTCTTTTTCCCTCGCCTCCCACGGAGGCCTTGTTTGGATGTTGTCGGATTCACCTCAATCCACATGTGTTGAAGTGGATTGGTGTGTAATTTAGTTCAAGTTCCACCGCCATTTATATGATTATTAAAAAAACTTATGCAAGGCTCTAAACCTCTCTCTCTCTCTCTTTAGAAAGAGATATAAAGTAGAACTGCATATTTTTACACTGAGAAGAATAAATAGTTTACGGTTTACACAGTTTACATACAACGCACTCACGCTTGAGCATGACGATGTAAACATATTATTATACGGCTATATTGGAGGGCCCAATGCATGCAAAAACCACGCGTAGTAACGTTTTCACATGTCCGGCTGTCCCCCTACCTTATACGAGAAGATGATCTATCTAGACAATATCAAACGTGACATGCTGCGGGAGTACTGTACTGATGGTGGTTCTAGCAATTTGTTTAGCTTCCTCGATGGGTGGTTCACCGCCTCCATATCGCCGGTAATTATATGGTGGATATTGACCAATTTCTACTCTAAGAACCTCCAGTGCATCCGCATTTTCAATGATATGGAGAAGAAATTCGAGTTGCCCTCTTGTTGCTTTGAATCCTGAGATCCATACGTTCTTCAAATGATTATATTTGCATTTACATTGCCCAAGGTCTTTTCGGCTTGGACCCCCTTGTGCAAACCATAGATTGAAGCCAGCATACTGCAAAAAGAGTAAATCATGAACAAATTAAGACAAGAAGATGGAGATGGGTGCATATAGATAGACTTGGTGAAATTTTAGCTATATACATAATATAATCACTATTTTTTTTAAAATTTTTTGAGGAGTGCATTTGAACCCCTAGTTATATATGGAACAGCTTCGCCCCCTAGTTGGGTATCAGTAGTAATAATAAGAGGACGAATAATACGTAACACTTGAATGAATTGAAAAATTACGAAACATTGAAAAATATATATAATGTACTAACATGGATGGGACTTACATAGACCTCCAGCTTTTCAATAAACGGTGCGGCTCTCAGGAATGAAACCGATGAATAAAGAAGCTTGTCAACCTCGTCGTGGAAATATCGAATTAGCAACTGTAAATGCCGGAGTTTGGAAAACCTTTTTAACGGGCGATCCCACGACCATTGCTTCTGAGAGAGTGAGAATTGAAACACAGAAAATTAATTAATTGTTTGAAGCTACGTTATTACATTATTATTGATTGTGATTTGAAATAAAACATGAATGAAATAATTAGGAACAGTACGGCACCTCTAGATATTTCAAACCAAGCCTCAAATCGGATATGAGCGCATGCTCAAAAACCGCCATGAGCAAGTCAAGATTTGCACTTTGCAGGTTCAACGAATGGACAAGACGGATAGGTACCAAGCGTCCGGTGTACTCAAAGGTAGCTAGATTGGCAGCATTGATGTCTATCTTGGTGACGAGGCCGCATTGAACATTGAGGTAGAGCAGACTAGGCAGTGGAGTCGCCAGCGTGAGTTGATCGTCGACGACGCATCTGTTTATGTGAAGCCACTGGATCTTGCTGGCGCAACGGGACAGCAGGTGCTCAAGATCCTCCCTGGCCATATGCAGCACGTCCAGACGAAGCTTCCTCAGATTCGGGAAGCCTTTGAACTGCGACGGTGGTCTGAAAGATACAAAGCTAAGGTGCAGCTGCTGCAGGCTGCTTCCCCAGTTGTTGTCTGAAACTGAAAGAAGCTGCCGGAAAGGAAACACGTACAGATCCTGCTTTCGGGGTAGACAAGATCCATCGTGCTCCCACCAGGTTTCGGGCTTGAGATCCAGGGATAGGTTCTTGGTCCGCGACGACGAGACGGCAAATTCCACCCACATGTGGATGTGATGAGCTAGCAGGCCGTGGGCGCCGCCGACGAAATCGGTTCTTACCTCAAGCGTTTCCACGACGGCGCAGCGGCTACGGTGTTTCTGCAAGACGCCGTTGACGTGAGGGATGAATCTCGCCACCTGGGTGGTTTCGCTCAGCTCGTACCTCTCGCATTTGCATATCGACACAGCATGGAAGGTTAGCCTCGGGCACGCTGACCACAGACGCATGCATCGCCTCCACTCGCTTGACAGGACGCTACTTCTTGCAATTTCTTTTGCCGGCAGCTTCGACACGATCGTGTACAAAATGTCCTGCATGCTTGCAAGTTTTTCTCTCTCTCTCATTAGTACATACATATATTCAGTTGATTGAATACGAAATAATAGTGTGTATATACAATACCGGTGGAAGATCGGTGAATCGAAGGCCTGTTGCTGGGTTGTTGTTGTGTTGGGTCACCTCGTCGTCGACTGACAATGCTGCTGCGTCGGGGGACGAGGAGAGCCGGCGGCGGAGAGGAGGAAACCACCACATCCACATGTTGGCAAGCGCCGAGAGCACACCCCGAAACATGATCCGTATTATTTTCCAAGTCAATCAATCAAAAAGGAAACAACGGCATGTATTTATATATATACAGACATCTCATGATCGGTTTCTGGGTCCTGGCCTGGGAACAGGAACCAACGACCACCGTTTCGGATACAGTACAGCAGGGGTCGTATCGTATTGTATTCTGCTGCGGTCGCGCCACCTTGCCCGACTCGACTCGCCGGCTGGGGCGGAAGCGTGGACAGAGGACGACGGGTCATGGGGCCCGAATTTTTTACCTTTTAGCTTTTTTTTTTAAGTTTCTCACAAATAAATCCCTGAAGGAAAGATTTTAGAATCTAGACCCTTAGCTCGGCGCCATCAATGTTGGCGCCGAGATAACACGTCTCGGCGCCAGCGTCTCTGGCGTCGAGCTCCTGGGCTCGAAGCGAACGTGGAAGATGACATGGCAGGAAGCTCGGCGTTAGCCACCCTGACGCCGAGCCTTTATTTTAACCCCGCCCCAACCTTTCTGCCCGAGCGTTCTTTCTCTTCTTTCTCCTCTCTCTCGGGTTTTCTCTCTCACTACTTCACCCTACCTCACGAATCGACATATTGGACCTTGGAAACTTTGATTCGATCCGTGGATCTTTGAGAGCAAGGTATCCTCACTCCCCTCCTAGTTTTTTTCGTATCAATTCGGTATATATTAGTCGGATTTTTGAACTTAAGAATCGTCGTTACTTATAGTTTCATTATATCCCTCAATATATGTATTATACAACCGTAGGATGATGCCAAGACATGGAAAAGCTAGTAAACCTAGGCGCATGTAGTTATGTTATGGGTTCATTATTATGCATCAAATGGGAAACCCTAGGTTTAGGGTTTAATGTTAATTGCTTTCGGTTCTTAGAATGAAATTGCTTATATTGTAGTTATGGTTCGCATTGACATTTATTTGTGATGTTTTGATTTTTGTTTGTTAAATTACATCCGTTTTGTTAGATGCAAGAAATATTTCGGGAGGAGTTTTGGCGAAAATGGGGTCGTCCTCGAGAATTATACCCTGACGCGTCTAGCAAAGATGCCACCGTCCCTCCTGACCTCTCTGTCCCTAATTGTGACTATGGTTTCCCGGTCCATGTTTTTCAATCGAAATACCTGGACACAGCGGCGCGTTGCTTCTACACATGCAGTCGTTTTAATGTAAGAAATTATTTCCACTATCCTTTTTTTATTTGTGTAAGTATGCTACTAATATTTTGTTGGAATCTCGTTGTGTAGGACCATGAGAGGTGCTTTTTCTTTCAGTGGATCGACGGTGCAGACAAGTTTGATTCTAGGTATCTTCTTTTCGACGATTGGTTTAGAGGGAGACATCCACGTGAGCACTTCAAGCGGTGGGTTCCACCCCCCCCCTAACCCTCCACCAATGACGGCTAAGGAGAAGCACCTAGCCACAGTTAGACGACTCGAGGAACCTCCTCTGTGCGATTGTGGAGATCGAGCTGTGATAAACCCTGAGAATATGTTGGAGTTTGTGTGTCCAAACAAGCATGAAGTAAGTGCAAAGTGTATGTGTTGAAATATTGAGCTATATGTGTTCATATACTAATGTCTACTTATTTAGGTGTTTTCAGTGGTGAAGTGTCATTTCAAGGAGTAGTTGTTTGGTCCTAAGAACCAATGGCCGGAAGAACCGCGAAAGGTTAAGGAAAAGAAGAAAGAAAGGGTAATTTACAAAGCACCTCCTGTCATGTGCGAATGTGGTGTTAAATCCAACTATGGCCTAGTCCCTTCGGAGCTTGAAATAGGCCATTATTGCGGCCATATGGTTGAGTACGATGAGGTTGGTTATTTTTGTGGTAAACATGAAATCATATTTTGTTTCTTTTGCTAAGACATATATGATATAATTTTTCGGTTGAACAGAGCACTAGGAAATGCAGGTGGGAATGTTATGATGGTCAAGCTAAGTTCTTGGATGAACTAAAGAAGAGGCAAGTAATTGAACGAAAGAGGGGATATGGACCTGACTACGTCAATCTATTCGTTAAACATCACAAAGAAAAATGCGTGAGTTTGCTAGACGACGCGGTATTTGTAACCCGATCGATGTTGGGCTTACCAAATGGGGATTAGAGAGACGGATGACGTTAGAGGAGGAGAGGGCAAGGAATGAGGCAAGGGAGGAGACGAATACAGATGCAGGTCTTGAACGAGCATGTTGTTGCATTATGTGCCAGTGAGTGCTTGAAAGCTTTTTATTTCGTTGTCTGATTTTAAATGTAATATAATCGCATTGCTAACTGATTGCATTTTATACATGAAGGGATTGGTTGCAGCGAGGAACATGCCACAGGGTGGCTCGTGCAAGGTATGAGGAGAAAAAGTTAGATGAGCATAGATCGCGAGTTGGTCACACCGTTCAATCACTGATTATGTTGTCTGATGAGGGGGACGAGGATGAGGACGACACTGACAGACTGAGTGAGCTCATTTGTGGGGGTATGGCCCCCGGTATCCTCAAGACAAGACATGGGCCGCACCATCAGAGGTGGCCCGGCCCATAAGAACGAGACGTGCACAGCAAGATTACTAGTTATACTAGATATTGTAATAGTACCAAATAGGATACTTTATTTGTAACCCTCCTCCTCCAGACTATATAAGGAGAGGCAGGGGTCACCCTCAAAGGACACATCTCAATACAATACACCAAAGACACAGTACATAGGGCATTACGTCGATCAGACGGCCCGAACCTGTCTAAATCGCCATCTCTGCGCCTTGTGTCACCATCTGGTTCCTGATTACACGCACCGTCTATCGACAATCTACCATCATGGGCATACCCCTAGATGGACTGCCGACCATATTTCATCGACAGTGGCGCGCCAGGTAGGGGTCCCCTTTAGGGGTTGTGCGTGCTGATCTTCCGACGAACCAGATGGGATTTTCTTCACCAACTTCATCCATGACGACCTGGCGACTGGCGGCGGCATCCCTCGACAGACGGATCTGATTTCGCATCTACTGCACTCCAACGATCGAGCGACGGCCAGCAATAAAGCAACATGGAGCTATGTTTCCATCAAAGATGCTAATCGGCCGTACGAGCAAACTGGAGCAATAGAAGAAATATTCGAGCACGTATGCATCTAGATCTACGGAGCAGTGGGATGCAGGCTGCTCGATGTTGTCACATGCAGTTTCATCTCGAAAGCTAAGTCAATCTTCAATCTATAATATCCTATGATATAATACGTATCCAGATACCTACACATACGCATAATTATTTCAAGAATCTAACTGCATTCATCATCGTTTCGTATCATCAGCGGGATCAAGCTCGGAGGAACAAGTGAGAAAAAAGACGAAGAGTTCAACATGCATGGACATGTATCACAAAATCACAACGCACGGCTGCATGTACAAGTGGCTAGCAAGGCCAGGAGCAATACGGATCCAATTTTGGACTCCGACGATTGTCTCGCTGGGGGGGGGGGCGTGCTACTGCCTAGAGTGGCAAGGAAGATCCCGGACTACCACGCCCCACCTCTGCTGAACACGCCCGAGGCCTCCGCCTCCCCATGCATTGGACTTTGTCAAGCTACGTCATGATTCTGCGAGTCCGTGAGCCCAGCCTTTACACAGAACACGCGCTCCGACCACGCCGGATTGACTAGACTACAGCAGCATGAGAGTTGTCCAATTACAACAACCGAAGCAAGGCTCAAGTGAGCCACGCCGAGCCATCGGCGAGCCGCGCCAAGCCGTCGATGCCACGTCGAGCCATTAAGCGAGCCGTCGGCGAGCCGCGTCGAACCATCAAGCAAGCCACCGAGCGAGCCACGTTGAGCCAAGCGAGTCCTCGAGTCCGTGACGTACGTGCCAGCATGAAGTCAAGCCGCCAAGCAAGCCAGAAGCAAGCCGTCCGGACTATTGTCGATCTATCAAGCGAACCACGCTAAGCCATCGGCGAGCCACGTCGACCACGTCCCGAGCGACTCCACTGAGCACCGACCACCAGACCACCAGACCACGCCCCGAGCGGCTCCGCCGAGCTCCGACCACCAGACCACGTCCCGAGCGGCTCCGCCGAGCTCCGACCACCAGACCACGTCGCGAGTGACTCCGTCGAGCTCTGACCACCAGACCCCCAGACCACGCCCCGAGCAGCTCCGCCAAGCTCCGACCACTAGACCATGTCCTGAGTGGCTCCGCCGAGCTCCGACCACCAGACCACGTCCCGAGCGACTCTGCCGAGCTCCGACCACCAGACCACGTCGCAATGATGATCGCCACGAAGAACGGCGCTATGACAACCGCGACCACCATCACAACAGGCCGAAAAATACGAGGATCGGACAACTTTATCACCATCAACCAGATTTCTATCCAAAGATAAGTACACTTCTAATATTTAATATAATTTTCATTACGACGTTTCTCCACAACGTCCTTGTCATGATTATTCTTCAAATAACGTTTGTCCATGTATACAATCTTAAATATAACATACATCTATACTTAATGCAAATCCTTAACTAGTCATGTTGACGCTCGACGTCTCCAGAAAAGGCCCTGTCTCCGGCTCCTCCCTACACATGCACGAGCGTCTGCCCTCTGCATTATGGGTGGTCGGCAGCGGCTCCTTAGCGATGCTTTGTTCTTCCTACACGTGCAGGAACTCCGCGCCCCGCGTTATGGTTCACGGGCTAGCTAGGGCTGGAGACTCAGCTACATACTAACTGGTCAGGCGGTTTATATTAAGTATAAACACAAATTTCATATTAACACTGATGTTTACAAAGCACCAACTGCTTTATCACAACATGCTCATTTGCAAATGACAGTTGAGCGTCATACGCTATTTCTTCACCGTTGATTTTTCTCCATAATTTATTATTTTGTACATCATGTACTACCGTTCTATGTATTTATATTGCAGGGATCTCGAGCTACGCTCGGGGACTTCGCCGCTCGCCCCTCAACCTATCTTGGGGACTGCCTCGATAACTCTCCGACCAGAGCTCGTGGACTCTGCCGCTCGCCCCTCGACCTATGCTCGAGGACTGCCTCGACCACTCTCCGACCACAGCTCAGGGCCTTTGCGTCTCAACTACATGCGACTGGCGACTCGCATACAGTTGGAATATTCTCTCATTTAGACCTTGCTACAAGGCTCATACCTCGCCTTCCAGCAAGCTCGGGGACTACATCGGTACGATGCACCTGTCGGTGCATCTTGTATCGCCTGTACGACGATTGGATTCTCAACTTAACTAGGAATTCTTTTTAGACCCTAGCACCACATGCCTACGTCACCTACTACCAGGCTCGGGGACTAAGTGGGCACCCTTCACCTTGTGGTGAATGTGCTCGCTCTGATGGTTCAAACACCTCCAATTCTATAAGGACGATGGTGTCTCTTTTTGACTCAGAGTCAAAGTGGGCACACGTCGAGGGAAATATTTTTCAAATTTTATCTTGAGCCCCTTACATCCTTATGGCAAGCTCAAGACGACGCTACTCGAAGGATACAAGGCGCTCGGGGACTAGCTGTGGGGGTATGGCCCCCGGTATCCTCAAGACAAGACATGGGCCGCACCATTAGAGGTGGCCCGGCCCATAAGAACGAGGCGTGCACAACAAGATTACCAGTTGTACTAGATATTATAATAGTACCAAATAGGATACTTTACTTGTAATCCTCCTCCTCCAGACTATATAAGGAGAGGTAGGGGTCCCCCTCAAAGGACACATCTCAATACAATACACTAAAGACACAGGACGTAGGGTATTACATCGATCAGACGGCCCGAACCTGTCTAAATCACTGTCTCTGCGCTTTGTGTCACCATCTGGTTCCTAATTACACGCATCGTCTACCAACAATCTATCATCATGGGCATACCCCTAGATGGACTGCCGACCATATTTCGTCGACATCATTGCTCTAGCAGAGGTGGGCTTGCAGGCGCAGGAGACTGAGGATCATACTGGCAGACTGAGTGAGCTCATCGCTCTAGCAGAGGTGGGGTTGCAGGCGGAGGGGGCTGAGGAAGACACTGGCAGATTGAGCGAGCTCATCGATCTAGTAGAGGCAGGCTTACAGGCGGAGGAGGATGATGAATCGTTCTTCACTCAGGCCACAGCGGCCGCAGATGAAGCGGAGGCTGCTTACTACATGCGACAGGCATATCAGAGCAACACAGGTGAGCCTAGCCACAGCAACAGGGTTGTGGTAGAGGCTGGTACTCGGATGATGAGTTGCTTACTCAGTATGTTTTAGACTCAGGATTTGAAAGTGCATTTGCCCCCTATGTCTACTATCGGCACGTACTTCTACTATTATTATGTTGTTTAATGTGGCATAGTGTTGAACTTTTCATTATGTGGTTGTTTTCATTATTTATGGTCTTAATATTCCGCTTAATATTACGGACGTATTGAAATGTGAACACGCGCTGCAAATAAAACATAACGACGTATGGCATTATGTAATTCAACACACAAAACAAATGAAATGGCATATGAGAACATGTACCGAACTTGGGTATAGAGTTTCCTTCGACTAAACCTAACATGCCTTAGGTAATTAAACCAAACAACAAACACATAGATGTGGCATGTGAATAAGATAAAGTCGTCCTAGTAGTGTGGCCACATAGCAAATTATGTTGCACCTTCTCTATAGTAGCCTCCCGTTGTTGTTGGTGGTGGTGGCGGGGGTGACGGGGGAGGCCCCTTGTTCTTGTGGTTAGGGCAGGTGCAATATGGATCATTGCAGAGTGCCTCCTGTGAATCAGCACCATTGTTGTTGTCGTCATGTGCGTCGTCCTTATAACCGCTACTAACTTTTCTTTCTAGATCGAAGATACGGTCCTACAGGTAGTAGATGTACTCCGCATGCGGATAAATAGGTCGAGGATCGACCCACCTAGTGAACCCACATTTTTCTTTGGCCAAGGAAAACTATAATAAGTATGTCGTGTAAGTTATATAGAAGAGGAACACATTGAAGAAATAAATAGTAATAGCAATTACCCATGCTCGTGAGCATTTGAAGAAATGACGACCTCCATCTATTCCCTCAGTGAACATCTGCACTAGGCAGTCCTCACCATGCATGCATTTTGGTCACTCTTCTTTTCTTTCATCGTATCCTCTCAGTGGTGCCTCTTTAGGGAAATCACTTTTGCTCTCAACTGGGAACCTCTCATAAAGAGCTTCCTAAAAGAAATCGGGACCAAGAGGACCCTCCCACCTAATGGTAGTAACCTTCCCCTTTCCTCTCCCTCTGGATGACTCTCCAGACATTGGTACTGCAATGAAAGAAAATGCTGAGGAGTCTTCTTCTTCCTTGTGTGTGTGAATGAGAGGGGGTGAGAGGTTATTTATAGGTTGAGAGGAGGAATGGAGGCCTCTCAATGTGCCATGTCAACGATCCGTGTGCCTCTTCACCTCAGCCCTTGGATCAAACAGTCATAAGATGGATGGTGGAGATATAGTGGAGTTGTGCTTCCTTGCATGCCAGTACTATGTCAGTGAAGTGATAAATCGCTGCTGTCCTTGTATCTGAAAAGACTATTTTTATTGTCTAAAAAGCCTAGATTCGTTCACTGTTGCTTGTTAACCCTAGATTCATCTACAAAGCGTATGTACGATATGTTTGGATTATACATGTTCTAATAAATTTACATTTAATCATCCACAGTTACAAAAAATTCATAGTTCTAAAAAATTCGCAAGAGTTTCCCTTGTTTTAGGAGCATGCACAGTTACAAACAGAGACATCATTATATATTCCAAACATTTAATCATCCAAGGAGCAAAATGCAACCACAACGAACATCAGAACCAACATAATATGTCCTGCATATTCCAAATAGTCCACAATGTCCATACAGTCCCAAATAGTTACAGAAAAGTAAATACAAAATCCATAATAGTGCATACTAACAACTACCACAACCCTTACTGCCTCCTACTCTTGTCCTTACCCTTGTGACTGAGAGCGCTCGTACCTAGAGTGTAAGGGTCATATGGACGGCGTTGCCTAGTGCCTGGAGGCGGTGTAGGATGAGTCAAGGGAGCGTCATGGAGCTAAGAAGGGCCAAGCTCCTCGTGCCTCTTGTCCACGTCATCGTCGTCGTCGTCTTCCTCGTCCTCATCCTCGTCCCCTATAGCTGCTTTGCTAGAGGAACCCAAGCCTCCTCTGCCTGCGGAAGGAATGTACACGTCTTGCGTCATGTCTGTCCTGCAACCACAATGACCAGCCGCACGGCGTAGCCGACGTGACAGCCTCTGTTGTACAAAATTATGTTAACTGAAAGAATCTAACGTATTAATGATATGTTTGAAAGAATATTTTTAATCTTACATCCAGGAAGCTAAGCATGTAGTCGTCCCTGACTCTCGACCGAATGCGCTCAATCTCTTCAACTGAGCATTTGAGTGTATTGCCCTGCAACAAAGTTCTCAGTAATAATACTTCTGAACAGATAGCAATATGTTTTGTTTTCTTTTGTACAAGAATCTAACGTATTATAAGGGTGATACGGCTCGAAAGTGGCACTAACTAAAATAAATAACTCCTAATATTGGTCCAAGAACACCTAATGAATTGTTATGCAACTTAACATAGAAAAATAAGGTAATTGGCTTACCACTCTGTCCAAGATCGGTCCTACCTTCACCTGCCTTCCTGCACGAGTCGATTGGTCGTACGCTGTGTCTTCATCGTCGGAGGACTCGATGTCGGCGTAGTGATCTTCTGTCCACTGTACCCTCAGCCTACAACGTGTCGCACGCTGGTACCAAGCTTGGTACCGCCTGAACTCACGGTTCGTATGTGGCTCATTGTTGTCATCCATGTTGTCGTTCATCTCCTCCCATTGCTCAATGAAGGACTAGTGGTGCTTCTCCCAGTCAAAAATCTTCCTATTCTTCTGACGATCCAACCTACACGTATGTCAAAGTTACATGAATCCATGGACATGTCACCATATTAATAGAAATGGACTGTAACAGAACCGACCAAATCATAAGAACGTAAGTACAAAAACAATCACCGAAGCGATCAAATTCCTGTACTTAAGCTCCCATAATCCCGGTAGTCCAGAAATCACGAAGGATTTCAACCAACTCTCGACATACAAACCAAGATCGTAGTGATTCAACACAACACATCATCTGTTACAACATTTCACAAATAGCATTCGGATTACCTCCATCAGAGTTGAAATAGAATGTTACAAACCAAGTTTGAGTGCGCGGAAGCAACATAGTTTAGTACAAAACATCACGGTTTTCAAATACATTGCCAAGTCTGAGTCATGTCCCACAAAAGCATTATCAGGTACGAGAAGTAGTAGAGACCGCGCCCAACGGTCTAGTCTTCATCCCCAGCAGGGAGAAGGCAGTACTTACAGCAACCAAAGTAGAACTGGTCATCTGCAACAGGTGAGAAATAAACCCTGAGTACGAGAAGGTACTCAGCTAGACTTACCCGACAAAAATCAGAAATAAAAGACACCAAGGATCATGCAAGGCTTAATAGGTGGGCTAGCTTGACACAGTTGCATAAAAGAGCTTAAGATTATAGTAACCAATTTAAACTTAGCATCAAGCTTATCATTATTTACCTGTCCACTAGATTAGCACCTGTACTAGAGCACTCACTTATTAGGAGCAAACAATATTAACCATAGCAGGTATAATAAGGCTGTCATCATCATATCACCATTTCTGAACCATTAAGTTATTAAGTGTATCTACATTGGAGATAAGCCCGTCAAGTTCTCACTAACCGGGAGAGACGGCGATTCGAATCGAATTACAACTCAGCTGAGGGGGTATTCCTAACTCTCACCCTGGCATACTTTGCAAGGGTAGCCGTGGGTCACCTTTGGAACATCTCAGGAACCAAATTCGCAGGTTCGATCAGCGCCAGCACTCTCAGGGATTACCCTTCTGCCAGGACGATCAGGACTTTTAAATCACCTGCCCTTGGACTCACGCCTACGGCTCCCTTCCGAGGCGCACTTTATACTTATCGACTCCCGGCCTGAGGTGAGCTACTCGGCTTCGCGGTCGGTCTTCAGGCCGGCCAACTAAGAGAGAGGCATGCGTTCAACATGAACAGGAAAGGCTCCAAGATCCAGTCCTTAATCGACACAGACGGAGTCACTGCAAACCGGCAAGCCTCCGTCTGGTCTTCATTTCAAATTAAGACTGGTTCTTTTCCACGATAGCAAATATAGCCAACCGTGCCATATGTATCATCCTATATCTCGCAGGTGACAGGAAATCACCCGACTTCTACCGCGTTTAAGCAGGGCTAAGCACTACTCGAGCCCGAGCTACATAGGATTCAGGGTAACAATATCTGGACAAGGAATGGGTAACCAATGCAGCAAGTGTTTGCATCCAACACCTAAACTTAATGCAACAATATATGTAATAATAATACTGTAACTGCAGTTCGGAAAATAGGAGGCTTAATATGCTCCGGGGCTTGCCTTTCACAAAGTTGCAAGGACGGTGGTCAGGGCACTCAACGGCGACCTCATCTGGCACTTCTCCTGAAGGCTGCTCCTCCTGAATCTCCGGTGTCGGCTGCTGCTGCTCGTTCAGTTCCTCGAATTCCAGCAGGGTTACTCCTTCCGGTACACCTATTGCATGCCGATGCACAAGATAAATATCATGGATGCATACGGAATGACATGATGCTCCTGATGAATGAATCACAATAGGTGTTTATGAAAACATCACTGGACACTCGTTTACCGAGTAATTAGCTCTATTCAAATCAGTTTAAGCATGTATCCATCTTAACTTAAATAACCAGAGCAACTTACCTAACTTGCATAACCTAAGATAAAGATGCTCATCTTCAGTTAAAGGCCTAACACCTAGGAACAGTACCATGAACTTAGAATAGTAAAGACATACTTAAAATAGCAGTTAAAGCTTCATATGCAACAAGTAGTCACTTAATTCTATCATAACCAGAGTTCTATAACTCCAAATGACTTGCAAGAGGACATTCTGGAAAGCTTATGAAATTCTCTACAATTTATTTGTAAACATCAAAGCATGATTCTTACGTTAACCAAACTGAATTCCAGTAAATCTAGAATCTGTCCAGAATTGACAGGGTTACTAACTTAATTATTTAATGATGATGCAAAAGCCCAATTTGACCAAACAAAGTTTACCAACTTGTTTCACACACCAGAGGAACACTAGAAAGTATAGTGCCAACTTCTAAATAAATTATTTAATACCCTTTTCTAATTTATTTAATTAATTAGGGGATTAAAGCAATATATAGTAAAACTATTCATAAAAATCTACAAAAATTACAGTAGCTATCTCATGCTGCACATAGACTACCATAAAAATTTCAAAGCCATAGGACAAACATAACTTGCTGTATCCAAAATAACAGATGATATGTCTAATTTGAGCATAATTAGGAAATCCTAATGAAAAGTGTCAAGCAACAGATTTCACATTTTTCCTAACATCATTCTAGCATAAGAACCTTACTCACCAAATTTTACCTTCACTGGATCTATAGAAAAATTATGAAAATTCACACAAGATCCACCCATTAATAAAAGGAAATTCTATAACTTAGAAACTACACATGCACTAGCTCTGAAATTTTAACTAGAGACTCTACTAAACCAAAATAGAGGACCCACAAAATTTCATAATTTTTGGACCACAGAAACTCAAGATAAAATTCAAACAAGTTTGCATGCTTCTAAAAACATATTTCAAACTCCTATTTAATTCATCCAATTTTTCTAAAACCTGTGCTCATATACTATTTTTGTTAAATACTAGACAATACTAGGAACTCAACAAAATTAGAACCATAGCATTTGGATCTATATACTAGGAGCTACATATTTTTCAAGATGTACATAAACCTGTGAAATAAATAAACAAAACAAAATAGGAAAACAACACTCAGCCCTACTCGGGCCAGCCCAAGAAACGGCGGCCCGTGAGCACACTAACGCGGCCCAACACACGGCGCGGCCCACGCTGGGCTCCCGCCTCAGCAGCGATGCTGACAGGGAGGGCCCGCTCGTCAGTGAGCGAAACAGGGGAGGAGCGACGGTCGGTGGCGTAGCTCGCCGCCGGTGGTTGCTCCGGCGAGACCATCTACGCTACGACGTTCGCCTTGACTATGCGCATCTAGTGGTGACCTCAATCGGTGCTAGGGTAGTGGCTAGAGAGGTCGGCGACTGACACGGCGGCGCACAGCCACGGCACGGCCGGCTCCGGCGAAGCTACGACGTCACGGCCTTAGTGACTCACTCACTGAGCTTCAGCGTCACATACAGAAGCTAGCGCAAGAAAGAGAAGGGGCGATAAGGGGCTCGAGCGGCACGGCCACGTGCGAGCTCGGCCGGCGGTGGTCATGGCGACCCGGTGGAGCCGCGCTCACGGTGAGAGCTACCTAAGGCGAAAATGGAGTGGCGGTGGGGTCGGGGACGTGGAGAGACTCACGAAGGAGCTGTGGCTCAGAGGAATCAGGCAATGGCGCTCGGGTTTGGGTGAAATTTGCTCAGCGGTGCTCGGTGTTCCGGTCGCCGTGCGCGCGGAGGAAGGAGGGGAAATGCGAAATGGGATGGCGACTCGGTGGGCAGGTACCGGGGTGGCTTCAGGACGCGGCTGCGACGCCAGAACGTCCACGGCGCGTGGCCTGCGCGCTCAGGCGAGCGGCGACGGGTGGCGCCACGTGGCGTCAAGACCCTGAGCCGGTCGGCCAAGGTGACTGAACGATTTCTGAAAACAACGCGATTCAGTGTTTAGCGAAGGTGACTGACAGCACGTATTCGACGCGTTGGATCTCTTAAACCGTGGCGATCCAGGTTAAGTCGTAGTTAACAAAGTTGGAGATCTACATAAGTACTACAAGTTTGCTAATTGGAGCTCGAGCTAGTTTGGCTTGGTCAGTGAGATACAGTGCTCCAAACATCAGCTCATGAAACTGAAATCTGCTTGGGACTTAGAAAAATTTGCTAAGTATGAAATCAGCATGTACATCTGACTTGTGGGCCATGTTTGAGCATGTTCTAGCCATTTTCATGAGTTGGTCATAAAACAACTTTTGTTCCTTGATAAATTAGCTACAACTTTTGTAAAGAGTGCACAGCCATGCAAAGTCTCTAGGTTGGACTTTTGAATCAGTCAAAGTATGACACTCCTAGGGTCAATTCAAGTCAAACATGCAATTAAGGGCAATTTTGTCATTTTGACCTACAGGAACAATGTCCAAACAATTACTCCAAGTGTAGTTAAGGTGTATTAGACCATGATCAACCACTTTACACAATTGTTATACCATTTCAATTGATCACATGTGATGAAATAATCAAAACAAGCAATTTACCCAATGTTGCAATGAAACGTTTCGCATGTTTCATGACTTTATGATTATTTTATACTGGCACATTACTACCATATTGCCATGTTTCAAGGTATGAGAGTTTCATGTTGCATTCACATGTGTTGCACTACTACCATTCACAAGCAATCCAGTACGAAACAAACAGAATAGGCGAATGTTTCATATGTATGTTTCAGGGAAAATGACATGATGACAAGGATAATGCACATGTTTATGAAATGACATGCAATAAGTAGAAGCCAAACACCTAGGGTGTTACAGCCCTCCCCCCTTAGAAAAATCTCGTCCTGAGATTTGGAAAGCGTACCATTTAATATAGAAAGCTGGATAGTTTTCTTTTAAATAATCTTCCCGCTCCCAGGTTGCATCCCGTTCACTATGGTTACTCCAAACTACCTTGTATAACTTAACCACTCGTGTACGAGTCACTCTTTCTTGTGTATCCAGAACTTGCACGGGCTTTTCCTCATAAGAAAGATCAGATTTCAAGTTGACTTTCCTTATTGCTATTCTTTCCTCAGGAATACGAAGACACTTCTTCAGCTGGGACACATGGAATACCAGAAATATAGCTCCCATCTCACGGGGTAGATTGAGTTTATAGGCTACTCTTCCACTTTTCTCGATAATGCGGTAGGGTCCAACATATCGAGGCTCAAGCTTCCTTTTAATTCCAAAATGCTTGACTCCTTTCATAGGGGATACCTTCAGATAAACATGATCACCTACTTCAAACTCAATAGGTTTCCTTCTCTTGTCAGCATAGCTCTTTTGTCTAGCCTGTGCGGCAGTCATATTCTTCTGTATAGTTCGGACTTGCTCTTTGGCTTCCTTTACAAAGTCAATACCATAGAATCTTCTTTCCCCGGGCTCCACCCAGTTCAAAGGAGTCCTACACTTGCGGCCATAAAGAGCTTCAAAAGGAGCCATTTTGATACTCTCTTGATAACTGTTGTTATAAGAGAATTCAGCGAGAGGTAACCAGTCTTCCCAAGAGCCTTTGCAAGAGATAAGACAAGCTCTAAGCATGTCCTCAAGAATTTGATTAACACGCTCAGTCTGTCCTGATGTTTGCGGATGATAGGCAGAACTGCGGATTAAATGAGTGCCAAGATTCTGATGTAAGCACTCCCAAAAACGAGCCGTGAATTGAGGTCCTCGATCAGAAACAATGGATTTGGGTACACCATGGAGACGTACTACTTGTTGAAAATAAATCTCAGCATAATTGTGAGGATGATAGGTAGACTTGACCGGAATAAAGTGAGCAGATTTAGTTAGACGATCTACGATAACCCAGATGGAATCACAACCCTTTTTGGTAGTGGGTAGTCCAACAATAAAATCCATGCTAATTTCTTCCCACTTCCAGCCAGGAATAGAGAGTGGCTGCAATAGTCCGGGCCTTATGTGAATAGCCTTGACTCTGCAACAGTTATCACACCTTGCCACGTAAGCTGCGATTTCTTTCTTCATCTTGGTCCACCAATAATACAGCTTGAGATCTTGATACATTTTACTACTACCAGGATGGATGGACAATTTAGAAGAATGGGCTTCAGCCATAATTTGGTTTCTAAGTTCTTTATCTTTGGGTACCACAAGTCTATCATTAAACCAGAGAATTCCTTTGTCATCGACCTTAAAGTGTTTGGTCTCTTTCTCTTTCATTTTCCGTTTGATATGAAACACACCCACATCAGTCTTCTGGAGTTCGATAATTTGACTTCTAAGAGAGCAATCCACAGTGATATTGTGGAGTACTACAGGATGAAGGAGGTGTGATAGATAAAAGTCTTCACTAACTAAGGAATTGCAATGGGCCTTTCTGCTTAAGGCATCAGCAACAACATTTGCCTTACCAGGATGGTAGTGCACTTGAAGGTTGTAGTCCTTGATCAATTCTAACCAGCGCCATTGACGCATGTTCAACTCGGGTTGAGTAAAAATGTACTTGAGACTCTTATGGTCAGTATAGATGTTGCACACATTACCAAGCAGGTAATGTCTCCAGATCTTCAGGGCATGAACAACTGTGGCTAGTTCTAAGTCATGGGTAGGATAGTTGACTTCATGCTTTCGGAGCTGGCGCGAAGCATAAGCAATTACTCGGCCTTCCTGCATAAGAACACACCCCAAACCGGTGCCACATGCATCGCAGTAGACATCAAAAGGCTTCTCGATGTCAGGCTGTGCCAATACAGGAGCAGAGGTTAGTAGGGTCCGCAAAGTGTGGAAAGCCTCTTCACACTTCGGAGTCCACACAAACTTCTCATCTTTTTGCAGTAGTCGAGTCATGGGCTTGGCGATTTTTGAGAAATCCGGGATAAAGCGATGATAATAGCCAGCCAGACCCAGAAAGCTTTGGACTTCGGTGACCGTAGTAGGTGCCTTCCACTCTAGGACTTCTTGCACCTCAGTAGGGTCAACCGAAATTCCATCACCAGATAATACATGACCTAGAAAAGGTATCTTGTTCAACCAGAACTCGCACTTGCTGAACTTAGCATAAAGCTGGTTGTCACGTAACCGAGTTAAAACAATTCTCAGATGTTCAACATGCTCTTCTTCATTCTGAGAATATACCAGGATATCATCAATGAACACGATGACAAATTTGTCCAATTCCGGCATGAATACAGAATTCATCAGGTACATAAAGTGTGCCGGAGCATTTGTCAACCCAAATGACATGACGAGGTATTCGAACAAACCATAACGAGTAGAGAAAGCTGTCTTTGGTATATCTTCAGGATGAATTTTGATCTGATGGTAGCCAAATCTCAAATCGATCTTGGAGAATACCTTAGCTTTGGAAAGCTGATCAAACAGAATATCGATGCGAGGAAGAGGGTATTTGTTCTTGATAGTAACAGCGTTTAGGGGACGATAATCCACGCACATGCGTAGAGACTCGTCCTTCTTCTTCACAAATATAGCTGGACAACCCCAAGGAGAAGAACTAGGTCGAATCAACCCTTTCTTCAATAGCTCATTCAACTGACTCTTCAGCTCAGCCAACTCATTAGGCGGCATTCGATAGGGCCTTCGAGAAATAGGAGCCATACCCGGAATGAGTTCTATTTTGAATTCTACATCACGGTCCGGAGGTAATCTAGGCAAGTCATCAGGAAAGACATCTGGAAACTCATAGACAACCGGTAGATCCTTAATGGCTTTGGCTAAGGTAGCATTGGCTGTACTGTGGATAGAGATATCACAAGGTAACTGCACTAGAAAACCTTTCTTATCCACAGGATCCCTCAACATTACCACACGGGTTGAGGTATCAATTAACACTCCATTCCCGCTCATCCACTTCATTCCTAGGATGACATCAATTCCTACCCCCGGTAGAACCACAAGATCCGTACGGAACTCTCGATCCCCGATCTCAATCTTTACATCTTTAACTACTTGGTTAGTCATGATATTATTCCCAGCGGCACTAATACAATAACCCCCCCTGACAATTGTAATCACATTCATCTGATGCTTAGATGCAAAAGTAGAACTCACAAAGGAATGCGAAGCACCAGAATCAAAGAGCACAACTGCAGGGTGATCATTAACAAGAAACTTACCAGCGGTGACCACTTCACCAGCAGGAATTTCCTCCACTGTAGTATAGTGAACACGCCCCTGACGGACGTTTCCTTGAGCATTCTTGGGAGGATGGGGACATCTGTTTGCCCAATGACCAGGTTGGTTACAGTTCTAGCACGGCCTGTTTGCTGGTGGAACATTGGAGCTACTGTGCCCAGATGTATTCTTCGGCAAGGAAATGGTATACCCCTTGCGGAAACCGGTTTTAGCTTGGTTCTTCTTCTGAGGTGGGCGGTACCGGATATTAGCATTGGGTGGACGGTACGGGGTCTTAGATACCATTGGAGCCTTGGACTGGGAAGCACCAGCCTCAAAGTTCCTTTTACGGTTCTTGGAAGCAGCATAAATCTTGTCATTGTTCTCCTGAGTCAGAGTGTCACTGATAAACTCATTGAAGGTGACACACTTGCAGTTGCCCATTGACTTCATTAGTTTTGGGGAAAGTCCCCTCTTGAAGCTAGCTATTCTCTTGGCATCATTATCGACGAACTCAGGAGCATATCTTGCCAGGTTGTTGAATGCCTGGAGGTACTCATTGAGACTCTTGTTGCCTTGGGTGAGCTTCATAAACTCAGTATGCTTAATGGCCATGAGACCAGGAGGGATAAAGTGTCCCCTGAAAGCTGCCCGGAACTGGTCCCAAACTATCTCAACGTTAGCAGGGAAGGTGGTCCTGTGATGGGTCCACCAGATGCCTGCAGGGCCTTGGAGCTGGTGCCCTGCATACGTAGCCTTCATGCCTTCGGTCAAACGGAGCAATCCAAATCTTTGCTCTATCGTGCTCAACCATTCATCCGCTTGTAAGGGTTCTTCTGCCTCACGAAAGATAGGAGGCTTTGTGTCCATGAAGTCCTTAAAACTGCTATACTGGTTCGGCTCGGGTCCCTGGCGGACATGTCGATCCTCACGGTTAGCCATCTGGCGCATAGCCTCAGCTAGCATGCGCTGGCTTTCCACAACTGTCTACATTAGCTCAGCTGGTGTGGGCGGTGGCGGAGGTGGTTGTTCCTCATTTCCCATGCCACGACCGCGACGAAGGTTATGAGCCATCTGCAAAATGTTTAGCCAATGAGCACTGACGATGTGGAAATTTTTGTAGATGAATCGTATAATTATGCCAAACTGAGTCCATTGGAGGGAATGTATTTAAATAATCAACAGAGGCACAATCATTCATCACAATCACACAACTCATCAAGCGCATCAATTGACATATAAATGCGATGAACTTAACCAACAACGAGATCCATAGACCGCAAAGGCGAAATTCATCAAAAGCTCACATACGTGGAGCATAATACGTTCGATAGGTTATATCCAAGCCATAGTGGTTCCAACTTACATAATGGGTAACATAGGGTTCGATATTACATCCCAACGATTAACTTGTCCATGCATGAGGATCAACAAAAGACTAGATCTAGCGCATTAGCTAAGTAGTAAGCTAAACTACGCATCGTCCTCGGAGTCAGTGTCGAAGATCTCTCCTCCATCTTCATCACTAGCAGGCTCTAACTCCTCATCTTCCTCCTCAGCAGGTGGAACGTCCTCAGGTCCATTGACCTCCATGTCATCATCACCTTCAGCCATGATGACACCAGAACCCATCTCATTCTCATCATCAGGTGGCAGGATAGGGTGAAGTTGATTGTGCAGTAGGTGAACCTCCTCATGGAGATTGTCATTGTACTCTTCTGCAGCCGCCAACTGCTGCTCTAGCTCAACCTGCCTCGCTCTCAACACATTCTCCTCGTGCCAGGCTTCATTCCGTTGGTTCAGCATGTGAACCAACATATGCTCATAGTTGCGGTGAGCAACTGTCAACCTCTGAACCTCCAGGTTCTCTTGATCCCATTCCTGTGTGACTTGCTCCAAACGCTGCTGAACTGCAGTCCTTTCAGCAGTCACCTGAGCCAGCTCTGCCCTCAGCCTTTCCGCCTCAGTAGGCTCAGGACGGGGCTCACGAGGAGCTAAATGGTGACGAGGCGCCCTACCTCCAGCGGACTTGCGAGCAGTACGTTTCGTGCGCGCCATCTGTAGCAAAAAGTTACAACGTAAGGGGAGAATCATTTAAGGGATACGAAATTTAATTATTCAGGACCATCAATTTTTAAAGGAGGGAGTAATGCAAGAAATGCCATGTATGCTTGAACATGATGCATGCACGATCCGTACGTCCTCACAAACCTAGAAAAATTTAAAGGCTAGCGAAATATACGGTGGCATACATACGTTCTCTCGTATACGGTAGCTAGTCGAATTACAATGATACGTTGTTAGTGTACCTGCAGAAAATTTCATTTCAGCCCAATAATTTCCCAAAAAGTATAAAAGCAAGCAGTACACTAAATACTCTCATACATACATCCCCTGATGCATATACTCTAGTATCACAGCTACCCGACAGAGATATCCACAATTAAGTACTCTCATAGATACATGATTAAACATGTAAGTATGCGAGCAACCACAACTACTCTCCCCTAGACCGACGGTTGGATGGTCATGCTCTCACAACTCACACTTACCAGAGCGTAGAGGTATTTTGATCCATACATTACCACCCAAGCGGATGGCATCTATACAATAGCACGCCGTATGGACGACGAAACAGAAACAAGCAGGAACCCCCAAGTTAGTACTTTAATAAGCCACCTAAGAGTCCTTATTTGGGCATAAGGGATATGACCACTGGCAATACTTAGTATTTAATTTAGGATTTTCACAATACTTTTATTTTAAATACACAAATGACGTGTTTAGTGTCGAATCTTGCTCTGATACCAGCTGTAACAGAACCGACCAAATCATAAGAACGTAAGTATAAAAACAATCACCGAAGCGATCAAATTCCTGTACTTAAGCTCCCATAATCCCGGTAGTCCAGAAATCACGAAGGATTTCAACCAACTCTCGACATACAAACCAAGATCGTAGTGATTCAACACAACACATCATCTGTTACAACATTTCACAAATAGCATTCGGATTACCTCCATCAGAGTTGAAATAGAATGTTACAAACCAAGTTTGAGTGCGCGGAAGCAACATAGTTTAGTACAAAACATCACGGTTTTCAAATACATTGCCAAGTCTGAGTCATGTCCCACAAAAGCATTATCAGGTACGAGAAGTAGTAGAGACCGCGCCCAACGGTCTAGTCTTCATCCCTAGCAGGGAGAAGGCAGTACTTGCAGCAACCAAAGTAGAACTGGTCATCTGCAACAGGTGGGAAATAAACCCTGAGTACGAGAAGGTACTCAGCTAGACTTACCCGACAAAAATCAGAAATAAAAGACACCAAGGATCATGCAAGGCTTAACAAGTGGGCTAGCTTGACACAGTTGCATAAAAGAGCTTAAGATTATAGTAACCAATTTAAACTTAGCATCAAGCTTATCATTATTTACCTGTCCACTAGATTAGCACCTGTACTAGAGCACTCACTTATTAGGAGCAAACAATATTAACCATAGCAGGTATAATAAGGCTGTCATCATCATATCACCATTTCCGAACCATTAAGTTATTAAGTGTATCTACATTGGAGATAAGCCCGTCAAGTTCTCACTAACCGGGAGAGACGGCGATTCGAATCGAATTACAACTCAGCTGAGGGGGTATTCCTAACTCTCACCCTGGCATACTTTGCAAGGGTAGCCGTGGGTCACCTTTGGAACATCTCAGGAACCAAATTTGCGGGTTCGATCAGCGCCAGCACTCTCAGGGATTACCCTTCTGTCAGGACGATCAGGACTTTTAAATCACCTGCCCTTGGACTCACGCCTACGGCTCCCTTCCGAGGCGCACTTTATACTTATCGACTCCCGGCCTGAGGTGAGCTACTCGGCTTCGCGGTCGGTCTTCAGGCCGGCCAACTAAGAGAGAGGCATGCGTTCAACATGAACAGGAAAGGCTCCAAGATCCAGTCCTTAATCGACATAGACGGAGTCACTGCAAACCGGCAAGCCTCCGTCCGGTCTTCATTTCAAATTAAGACTGGTTCTTTTCCACGATAGCAAATATAGCCAACCGTGCCACATGTATCATCCTATATCTCGTAGGTGACAGGAAATCACCCGACTTCTACCGTGTTTAAGCAGGGCTAAGCACTACTCGAGCCCGAGCTACATAGGATTCAGGGTAACAATATCTGGACAAGGAATGGGTAACCAATGCAGCAAGTGTATGCATCCAACACCTAAACTTAATGCAACAATATATGTAATAATAATACTGTAACTGCAGTTCGGAAAATAGGAGGCTTAATATGCTCCGGGGCTTGCCTTTCACAAAGTTGCAAGGACGGTGGTCAGGGCACTCAACGGCGACCTCGTCTGGCACTTCTCCTGAAGGCTGCTCCTCCTGAATCTCCGGTGTCGGCTGCTGCTGCTCGTTCAGTTCCTCGAATTCCAGTAGGGTTACTCCTTCTGGTACACCTATTGCATGCCGATGCACAAGATAAATATCATGGATGCATACGGAATGACATGATGCTCATGATGAATGAATCACAATGGGTGTTTATGAAAACATCACTGGACACTCGTTTACCGAGTAATTAGCTCTATTCAAATCACTTTAAGCATGTATCCAACTTAACTTAAATAACCAGAGCAACTTACCTAACTTGCATAACCTAAGATAAAGATGCTCATCTTCAGTTAAAGGCCTAACACCTAGGAACAGTACCATGAACTTAGAATAGTAAAGACATACTTAAAATAGCAGTTAAAGCTTCATATGCAACAAGTAGTCACTTAATTCTATCATAACCAGAGTTCTATAACTCCAAATGACTTGCAAGAGGACATTCTGGAAAGCTTATGAAATTCTCTACAATTTATTTGTAAACATCAAAGCATGATTCTTATGTTAACCAAACTGAATTCCAGTAAATCTAGAATCTGTCCAGAATTGACAGGGTTACTAACTTAATTATTTAATGATGATGCAAAAGCCCAATTTGACCAAACAAAGTTTACCAACTTGTTTCACACACCAGAGGAACACTAGAAAGTATAGTGCCAACTTCTAAATAAATTATTTAATACCCTTTTCTAATTTATTTAATTAATTAGGGGATTAAAGCAATATATAGTAAAACTATTCATAAAAATCTACAAAAATTACAGTAGCTATCTCATACTGCACATAGACTACCATAAAAATTTCAAAGCCATAGGACAAACATAACTTGCTGTATCCAAAATAACAGATGATATGTCTAATTTGAGCATAATTAGGAAATCCTAATGAAAAGTATCAAGCAACAGATTTCACATTTTTCCTAACATCATTCTAGCATAAGAACCTTACTCACCAAATTTTACCTTCACTGGATCTATAGAAAAATTATGAAAATTCACACAAGATCCACCCATTAATAAAAGGAAATTCTATAACTTAGAAACTACACATGCACTAGCTCTGAAATTTTAACCAGAGACTCTACTAAACCAAAATAGAGGACCCACAAAATTTCATAATTTTTGGACCACAGAAACTCAAGATAAAATTCAAACAAGTTTGCATGCTTCTAAAAACACATTTCAAACTCCTATTTAATTCATCCAATTTTTCTAAAACCTGTGCTCATATACTATTTTTGTTAAATACTAGACAATACTAGGAACTCAACAAAATTAGAACCATAGCATTTGGATCTATATACTAGGAGCTACATATTTTTCAAGATGTATATAAACCTGTGAAATAAATAAACAAAACAAGATAGGAAAACAACACTCAGCCCTACTCGGGCCAGCCCAAGAAACGGCGGCCCGCGAGCACACTGACGTGGCCCAACACACGGCGCGGCTCACGCTGGGCTCCCGCCTCAGCAGCGACGCTGACAGGGAGGGCCCGCTCGTCAGTGAGCGAAACAGGGGAGGAGCGACGGTCGGTGGCGTAGCTCGCCGCCGGTGGTTGCTCCGGTGAGACCATCTACGCTACGACGTTCGCCTTGACCATGCGCATCTAGTGGTGACCTCAATCGGTGCTAGGGTAGTGGCTAGAGAGGTCGGCGACTGACACGGCGGCGCACAGCCACGGCACGGTCGGCTCCGGCGAAGCTACGACGTCACGGCCTTAGTGACTCACTCACTGAGCTTCAGCGTCACATACAAAAGCTAGCGCAAGAAAGAGAAGGGGCGATAAGGGGCTCGAGCGGCACGGCCACGTGCGAGCTCGGCCGGCGGCGGTCATGGCGACCCAGTGGAGCCGCGCTCACGGTGAGAGCTACCTGAGGCGAAAATGGAGTGGCGGTGGGGTCGGGGACGTGGAGAGACTCACGAAGGAGCTGTGGCTCAGAGGAATCGGGCAATGGCGCTCGGGTTTGGGTGAAATTTGCTCGGCGGTGCTCGGTGTTCCGGTCGCCATGCGCGCGGAGGAAGGAGGGGAAATGCGAAATGGGACGGCGACTCGGTGGGCAGGTACCGGG
>NW_027097557.1:0-60000 GCF_019320115.1 Miscanthus floridulus
GTGGCTTCAGGACGCGGCTGCGACGCCAGAACGTCCACGACGCGTGGCCTGCGCGCTTAGGCGAGCGGCGACGGGTGGCGCCACACGGCGTCAAGACCCTGAGCCGGTCGGCCACGGTGACTGAACGATTTCTGAAAACAACGCGATTCAGTGTTTAGCGAAGGTGACTGACAGCACGTATTCGACGTGTTGGATCTCTTAAACCGTGGCGATCTAGGTTAAGTCGTAGTTAACAAAGTTGGAGATCTACATAAGTACTACAAGTTTGCTAATTGGAGCTCGAGCTAGTTTGGCTTGGTCAGTGAGATACAGTGCTCCAAACATCAGCTCATGAAACTGAAATCTACTTGGGACTTAGAAAAATTTGCTAAGTATGAAATCAGCATGTACATCTGACTTGTGGGCCATGTTTGAGCATGTTCTAGCCATTTTCATGAGTTGGTCATAAAACAACTTTTGTTCCTTGATAAATTAGCTACAACTTTTGTAAAGAGTGCACAGCCATGCAAAGTCTCTAGGTTGGACTTTTGAATCAGTCAAAGTATGACACTCCTAGGGTCAATTCAAGTCAAACATGCAATTAAGGGCAATTTTGTCATTTTGACCTACAGGAACAATGTCCAAACAATTACTCCAAGTGTAGTTAAGGTGTATTAGACCATGATCAACCACTTTACACAATTGTTATACCATTTCAATTGATCACATGTGATGAAATAATCAAAACAAGCAATTTACCCAATGTTGCAATGAAACGTTTCGCATGTTTCATGACTTTATGATTATTTTATACTGGCACATTACTACCATATTGCCATGTTTCAAGGTATGAGAGTTTCATGTTGCATTCACATGTGTTGCACTACTACCATTCACAAGCAATCCAGTACGAAACAAACAGAATAGGCGAATGTTTCATATGTATGTTTTAGGGAAAATGACATGATGACAAGGATAATGCACATGTTTATGAAATGACATGCAATAAGTAGAAGCCAAACACCTAGGGTGTTACATGAACCATCACGAGACATCTGAAATATCAAAACACTTACTTGTGTAAGTCAACGCCAGTCGAGAATGGAGCCGTAGGCCAAAGCTGTCTCGCTCTAAATTGGTGTGCAACCCTATCTGGCAGGTGGAACTAGACAGCATAGAAGCAGATTAAAGGGCACCTCATCCTATAGAAATTGTCGTCGAACCCACAAACATTGCTCAACTGAAAAGGAAGTGCACCCTCTCCAGCGTACATCTCCCACTCCACCTGCAACATGTCCAAACAAGATGTTAGATGGTATACTAATCCTTTTCAAACCAGCATGGGAAATAAAATTTACTTACACTAGACATGGTCAGGGTGTCTAGCTCATTCATGAACTCAATGTATGCTCAGTCTAACCTCACGTACGGAACCCTGACCTGGTCCCAAAGGTACGCCCACATCGGCTGTCGACTTGGAGGCTAGCCTTGGTACCACTCACGATGAGCCAGAACCTCTGGATGGCCAACTGGAAGACGAGCCCATATCCACAGTTGTAATAGGTACACGCATCCACCAAGTGATGCATTGGACGAAGACCGATGACACCCCTCGCACAACTATCAGTATAGAAAACATAAGACTGAAGAGCCCTAGCTATAGTGACCTGCCTGGTCCCAGTCACTGAGGCAGTGGACCCACATCTAGGACGCACTGTCACCTGTGGCATCAGGGAAGAGAACGCAGACAAATAGGTGTAGGATCCACACCCTACAGTAGTACCCAACTGTCTCCTCATCTGCCTTCTTGGGGCACTGTGCAAACTCTTCCCGTACCCAGGAGATGAGAACTCTAGAAGTGCGAGCCCCTTGCTCGCCAAGCTCACGCCCAAGGAAGGCCTCCACTCGTGCTCTCCAGCCCTCTGACTTGCACTACCCGATGACTGGGTTGCCGTGAATCCTTAGGCCTAGCATCTTCTGACAGTCCTGGAGCATGACTGTCATCTCCCCGAAAGGTAGGTGGAAGCTATGAGTCTCCGACTACCACCTATATTTTAGACAAAGCAAGATTACTTGTCAAAAAGTCAATCACATGAACAAATGGCCATAAATGGAGGCAATGATTTAATTTAATACCTGTCAACCAACACAGTTATGGCCGCTGAGTTGAACTTGGGCAACCCACGATGAACCTGAAAAGAGATGACATCTAGGCCAGCTCTTTGCAGGAAAGGAGTGTACCTGTCGTCGTACCACATGTCCAAGTACCCACTGTGGGTTCTAGGACGAAGGAGCGGAAGGTCCTACATTGAATAAAACATAGTCTCCTGTTACTTCATGAACACATGTATGCTCTCCAAAATTTTTAACAAAACTTATAGATTATTACCTACCCTAGCGCTATGAGACGTCATCGGTGGGTCACCTCGTACGTCAGGTCGAGCAGGTGGAATTGCGCCATCCTACAAAAAAAGTGAATGAGTTAGAAATTCAATATACAATGAAACATGAACTTAGAAATGTATAAGTAATTGACACAAATACAAGCATAAATTGAGACATGCATAATTAAATAAATGAATACGACAAATATAAAATAATAAAATCAACCAATAGTCGCACCTCACTAATCTGCCAATGGCAACTTCGTGAATTGTGGCCAAGTATACCACACTTGCCGCACTCGTACTGCTCGGGGTCAGTAACAAATGGAGTTCCTCTCCCACGCATCGTTCTTCCAGGTATCTGAACCATAACCATCCTATGCCTCGTCCTCTGCTTTGATCCACGCTTGTTCCAACGGTAAGCTGGATCCGTAATGTACTTTAGCCCATCATATGGAGGCCACTCTCCAGGGTCCCGGAAAGGCACGAAGTGGGGGCTCCATGTGTGCATAAGCGTGTCGACACTGAACTCATGAGGTATCCTCCTCTCGATATTATAGTTGCGATGCCTAGTTGCTGCCACCAAATGAGAACATAGAAAGTGGTACTACCTTGGTTTACCACAAGTGCATTTGAAATCTTGGAGGACAACCACATGCATCTTAGACTATTGGACCTCGCTGTCGGATGTTGTACCGCCCCTATGCTCGACCTGATAAGTCCCCGTGGCGTGGTCAAAGCATGTAACCTCATGTGTGCCAGCTCTTTCTTTTGCCTTCTCTAGGTGTGCCAGCCCTTTCTTTTGCCTTTTCTAGGTGTCCCCAATAGCAACTTATTGAATGACTCCGCCATGTTGCTATACTAAAACTCGTACCTCCATCCATCGGCGTCGTGAACTCTTGTCCATTTCTCCAAATCCCTCATCAAACCTGTGAGCCATTGTCTATCTTTTGCATTTGATGCGGTTCTAACCTGCTCCAACTTTTTCTGAAAGTACTTGTCCTCAAGCTGTCGAGCAGCCTCCTAGAACAGATCAAAGTTACCCTTCACACCATCCTTCCGGAGTAGAATCTCGGCAAGGTATCGAGTACACCAACGATGGTGTAAAGGTGCATACCCCTCTATCTGCTCTCGTACGGTATTAAGTATGCCTTGGTGCCTATCAGATATGACACCAACCTCCCTACTAGGCCCAACCATGTGTATCCAGACTAGCCTGAAGAACCATCCCCAACTATCATTATTCTCCTTCTCAACCAAAGCAAATGATAAAGGAACCAACTTGTTGTTCGCATCACAGGATATGACTATAAGAAGTGTGCCCTGGTATTTGCTAATAAAAACGTACCATCAATGGAGAAGACGGGACGACAGTGCCTAAAGGCCTAGACACACTGAGGGAAGCACCAGAAAGCACAGAAGAATATCTGCCTCCCATTCTTCCATGCATTTGGTTTTGGGATGTACTCATAATGCATGCCTGGATTCACCACTTTGATTGCATTGAAAAGAACTGGCAGCTGCTCATACCCATCCTCCTAGTCCCCATATATCATCTTCCACGCTCGCTGCTTAGCCCTCCATGCTTTACCATAAGTTATCACATAACCTCCATACAATGCCTCAACGGTCCTGATAATTGTCCTCACCTTCATGTTGGGTTCTCCCTGCAAAATTCCCATCAACCACTTGGCAATGAGGGTAGATGTCAACTGTCGATGCCTCAGTGTCAGCTCATGATCAGCACAATTGTGTGGCCCGACAACTTTTGTGATCTTCCATTTTCCGGTGACCTATTGCTTCCTTGCACAAATCCTCCATGGGCAGCGTTCCTTGTCACACACAACTGTGGAACGTCGCTCCGCATATGAATGCAATACCTTGTAAGGTCTCTTTCATATCACTGCAAAAGCCTGCAACCACCTCTTCAATGTAGGGAGGTCATTGAACACCCTCCCATTCTCAATTACCATGTTGGGACCGGCCTCAGGAGCTTCTTGAAGCTCATCATCATGTCCTTCTACAAACGCCTGATCAGAATAAGCAAGATCACTGAACTCGTGAACTCTTGGATCATGGCGGCCGGGAAAGATACGCCTCAGCATCTCAACATCACTCTCTGTCAGCTCTCCAATAGGGCGATCATCATCAGAATCAAGAGCCCTAGCCATCTCATATGGCTCCGAATCATGCATAATTTCAACACTATTGGAACCACGGAATCCATCTCCAAAGTGCACTTGCGCAACAACAGGGGGCACATCCACATTCTCAGGAATGTCTCCTGCAACATAAGTAGAGAAATGAGAAAAGAATGGAAGAAATTGATGTAAGGAAGGGGTAAGCTCCCAAAAACTATGCGGTTAAGACACTTACTCGGATGATTCTATGTCAAAGGGATCTCATGAGGAGGATCTGCCATGAAAACATGAGTCTGACAAGCATCTCCAACTACCACATTGGGGGCAGATTAAGCATCGGGAACCATAGGTGCAATCTCCACATCCATAGAAGGTTCCAGAACGAGAGGGTCGATGTGTGCCTGCTGATCCATTGGTGAGGAAAACCTATGAGGGATGGGATCAACTAACACCCGACGCATAACCACGTCCAAACATTGCAGCTGGCTCTTCATAGCTGATCTCACATAGTTCTCCCACTGATCCGCACAACCAATTGAGATCATTCGCCTGAGGATGTTGGGAGGAGAACCTAGGTGCAGTACACCATCAACTGCAATGCCATCATCTCCAAGGCAATGCAGCTCCTCCCGAGCCCTTGTAATCAATTGAGATCATTCACCTGAGGATGTTGGGAGTAGAACCTAGATGCAGTACACCATCAACTGCAATGCCATCATCTCCAAGGCAATGCAGCTCCTCCCGAGCCCTTGCAACCATCCGTTTGGTTGTCTAGGTGCATGCAACATTGCCCAGCAGAGAAGCTGATTGGTTACCCTGCCATTGCACTGGCCTTGCACCGTTTCTCTCTACTCCCATGCAGCTCTGCGCTTGCGCTGGCCTGGCCTAGCAAAAACGCCCGATTCCTACGTTTTCCGGTGGGCTTGGCTAGGAGGCGCATCTTGCATTGCGAGGGAAAACTATCAGCCTCACCTTCCCCATCCCCTTTTTCTTCCCGAAGGGAAAACTGCTGTTGCCGCCTATTCGACGCGCGGACACTACTCGGGTCACCCTGGCTTCGCCTCGTCACCAAGCACCCTTGCTCCAACGGTCATCTGCATCCGCGCCTCTATCGCAGCCCCATGACCGTCGGCCTCCCGGTCGCGCCCCACGGTCGCTGCGTTTTCCAGTGGGCCTGGCTAGGAGGCGTATCTTGCATTGCGAGGCACTGGCTCGGCCACTGGTACAGACAACCAATCATGCAGACATCGCACGCTAGGAGGTGCAGCACTGCAATGCGTTCGTCCTGTTTTAGGAAACAATAGCACAATGTTGTATTCCACGATCTGCAATAGGACGCTTGCTGCATGCAAGACTAGTGCGAAACTCTGGCGTAACTGGCTACCATCAGGGGATGAAGACATCTATAAAGCCTGGTGCTAGGCAATATAACAACGTGTCCTGTAAAACTTATGCGTAAGCTTTGGTATTTAGCCTTTCGAGCCACTTGAAATGAAATCAATCCACGTCGAGGACCCTCTACCCGCGTGGACTATCAAAATAAAATGGTAGTCGCTTTGTGCCTGAATAAATCATTTTTAGAGTTATCTTAAGTAAAAAAATAAATTCGACTGATGTTTTAGAAACAATACAACAATATTTAGGACACCAGATAAATAAATTATGAAAATATATTTTATAATAGTGTATCTATTGATATTAATTTTATGTCATAAATCTAGATGCTCTGTTTTATATATTTGGTCAAACTTTTATTCAGTTTGACCAAATATGTGTAAATAAGCTATGATACGTATAATAAGTATTAACATAATGGAGCCAGCTCCATCGACGTGAAGTGGGCCGGCCCAAAGTGCCCAACTGGCCATGTCCCACTGCCACAGCACGGTAGCCCGATTCCCCTCCCACTCCCAAGGCACCTTCTGCTTCTGGATTTAATCCCACCTCGCCTAGTCATGGAGGGGAAACACAGCTTAAAAATGTGAACGATGTTACCTGGCTGAACTTTCTGACTTGCTCATGCTCGGTTCGCTGGCCTAGCCGTGGCTTGTAGTCCCTGGTTTAGCCTGGCCTACCCATGGTAAAGGAAATTTTCTCAAGCAATTTTTTTTTTCGAATAAATTAAAAAGATGAGTTGAATTCAGGCCCTACTCGAATTCAACACAAGATCATTTCACACGTATTTTGTATTTGATCTAAAATAAAACCCTGGCTCTATCTTCTCTCATGGCATTTTTGTGATTTTTCTTTGGTTTTCTCTGGATTTTAGAAGATCACGGTTTTGCTAGAAAAAGGAAAAACGAAATAAGGAAAAAGGCCCACCATGGGCCAGGTTCGGCCTAGCCTCCCGGATTCAGCCCAAGAGTAATAAATAAATGTTTGGTTCTGCAGAGGAGTACACATATCCGTCCATGCACCATGGGACATGGGTTGACCCCTCTAAAAAGGATCATCTGCCCAAGCTCGGCACATACACACCGGGACGGGACATCTGCAGACCAAAGCGGACAGCACCAGCATAACAACAGAATGATCCAACGATCGCTATAAGGCCGACGACAACTCCGATCACAAGGTACAGCTTCTACTCATGCAGGAATCACCCCTCTTTAGCCTCTTACAACCACAGGCGAACAGGACTGCGCAACAGTCAGCAAACACATACACTGTCTTCCAGGACCAAGATGTTACATTGATGCCTCAACACCTCCATCAGACCACAGCCAACCGTTGTCAATAAAAAAAGCAGGCCTGGGGATACTCATCATCAACACTCAAACACATCAAAACCCCCTGGTGTGAATTGGGATGGATTTTGTCGAACTTGGTGCTGTCGTGCAGATGGGTGCATCATCGCTGCTCCTGGTGGATTGTCTGCAAGCGCGGCCTGCGCCAGGGAGACGGAGACCCCTGTGTGCCTGCTGGTGGCCGAGGGAGCTGTGTGTGAACTCAGCCGGCAAATGTTCAGAGAAACAGTGAGTACTACTACTGGATTACAGTTTCATACCAATTCACATCGGCAAATGAGAGCCTGAATTTTACTCCCAGCGCAACCAAGAAACGCTAACAAATTTCAGACAACAGAAGTCGAGACAGCAGGGTCAATCAGACAATAGAAGTCCAGAGACAACAAGGGTCGCGTCATTGCTGTAGTACACTGCACTTTGCAGATCCACAACAGTACTACTAGTGTATTATACTACAAGTGACCCCGACTCATCCATTCTCAGTAACCAAGAAACCAAGAAACACTGACCCTGACTCATCCTTACTAGTTGCAAGAAGGGCACACTCGCCCAATTCACATCGGCAAATGAGAGCCTGAATTTTTTTTGCAACAAGGGTCAAATCAGCCGGCAAATGTTCAGGGAATACTACCACTATATTACAGTTTTCTACCAATTCACATCGGCAAATGCGAGAAACAGTTTGCATTCACAGTTTGCAATGGCTGGCACGGTCAGTATCACACTTCGCATTACAGCTTGGATTCAATCCCAGAAATCAACATCTCACTATCGCTGTATCAAGACAAGAATCAACGGGGCGGGCGCCCAACGAGTTCGTAAGCATAGTGCTGGACGAGCGTCTCAGCTCCTCTATCAACAAAGAACCTACGGAGCTTATCCCACTGTTGCGGAGTGAGGTCTTCAGCAGGGTCCACCAGCATATTGCTGGGCTTCTCCAGGATAAGCCATTCATCGAGTGCAGCTTGAGCCTCCTGTTCCGTACCCACCACTTTGTAGATGAGTCCAGGTGCCCCCGGCCGGTGCTGCCGCAACCAAGAGGAGACGTTTTCACGGATAGTGATAGAGTCATTCACCGTCTTGATTGCGTTCGCTGCGCTGACCAGAGCGCTGGTGTGAGAGAGGCCCAGGGCTCCTCCATCGAGCTGCACCGCGCCGGGCAGTTTGTCGACGTACTTCCTTCCCTTTTGAACCGCGCTCAGCGCAATCATTCCCACCTGTTTTCCGTCCTGCACTGCGCTGTTCACGGTCTCCATCCAGCTCCTCTTGGGTGTACCTTGCAGAGGGCACACGACAGAATCCAGGCACGCACAGCTCTCAACGTCGCCCAACAACTGCACCCTCCGTAGCACCATCCCCGCCGGCGTCACCTCCACACAGAACGAGGAAAACGTACCTTCGGCGGGACAGCGCACGGCGAAGACCATCCGGGTCATTCTGTAGGGGTCGACATGTCCAACGCTCCGAACTCCTCGCAGCGGCAACAGGCGCTCGTCGCAGTGGAAGACCTCGTCGGAGCAGAGGTTGAAGTGGGGATTCCAGCGCAGGTTCTTCTCGGACAGGCACCATAAGCCGATCATAGTTCCGTCCGGCACATCGTAGAAGACGACGTAGATGATCTTGCCTTCGCTGGAGTCGACCGAGGCGTCAGCTTCCTCCTCGGTCTCTCCTCCGCCGCCGCCCTCGGGAGGATCAGGAAACTGGACGAAGCGCGATGCGATCGCCCGCGGATTGAAGAGCAGTAGACCGTGGTTCCTGTCGACGAAGACGAGCAGGCCGTCGCCGTGGACGCCGCGGTCGTGCGAGACCACGGACTTTGCGTGGAAGTCTCTCCAGCGGTCGTCGCCGGCCACCTCCCTGACGGTCCACTTGCTCTCGTCGCTGGAGAAGCAGAGCGCGACCGCGACGACCGGTGTGGAGGATGGCGCGCTCTGCACCTGCGCGACGAAATAGGCGTCGCCGGTGTTCGCCCCGTGGTCCGCGATGATGCCCGTGGGAGCGGCCGGGGAGATGGCGAGGCCGAGCACATCCTCCGGGAACGCGGGCAGGAAGTGCCCCTTGCCCTTGGCCTTGCCGGCGCCGCCGCCGCTGCTGGGGACGGGGCGGCACACGAGCAGGTTCGACTCCTTCCCGGTGCCCGACATCCGCAAGAGCCTGATGACACTGCGCCCACCGGAGGAGATGGACACAACGCTGAGGCGGTCCTGGGGCCTGAGGTTGTCGATGACGAACCCCACGGCCTGAGGAGCGCGAGCTTTGCCCCGGTCATGCTGCCGTTGACGTCCAGCACTGTCACGAGGTCGAGAGGCGCGTCGCCGGACGCCGCTTCGCCATCCGTCATCCCGCGAGCCTGGACGTGCACGAGGACGGCGAAATTGTCGCGCGACGTATGTACGAGCCCCTCGCGACTCTTGACAGCTAACGTCCCACCGGATCTGGATGACGCCGTGGCCTGTCGCTGGTCGCCGGAGGGCGGCCATACCTGCTCGTCGTCGTCGAACACTTAAGGCTCCTCGGGCTGGAGCTGTGGCCGCCGGCCATGCATCGGCAGTGGCAGCACACGGTGCATGGGCTCCGGCCGTGGCAGCGGCTGGCCGTGCGGTAGCGTGCGCGGCACCGGTGTCGGCCCCAGAGACGGCAGCTCGCGCCACCGCGCGCGTTGCAGAGAGCGGGCAGAAATTTATACGCACGAAATGAGTCTGCTTGACTGATGCATCATCTTTGATTGAAAGAAATTTATCTGTCAGATTAAGAACCAAAAATAATTGCACGTCGAATAGAAAGTGCCGATGGAATTTCGGGGACCAGCAGGCTGAAGCCCAACTCGCTTACTGCACACAAAATCGCAGGCCCAACCACCCCCATGTCGACGGGAATTCACAGCATGGTCCAGTATATTCCAGCCCACATAACTTTGAGCCCAAAGCTGCAACGTCTCGTGCACAGCATAGAAGCGGCCGGGGGAACAGCCAAAACGTACGTGTATGCATGGGGACACACACGAGTGAGTCTGACGACCCTGGCTCGCTAAACACCTCTACGACGAGTACAAAAACACGCAGTACGTGCACGTACACCAACACACACTCTGGCACGCGGACCTAGCACGGGCTGCTCTGACCGTAGTTGTCGTCTCTGCCAGGCGGAGCATCGGCGGTGGCGGCGGACGAGATCGAGAACTTGTCGTTGATGCCCGCGTGGTAGAGGACCGCCCAGATCGAGGTGCGTGATGAACTCGCCGCCCGTGCCGAGCTCCTTCTGCCTTCTGGTGCGCGCCTGCCGTGCGGCGCCATCGCACTACCGGAAACCAGTACTTTGTCGAGCGCCGAAAGTTTTGCCGAGTGTATTTTATTGTGCACTCGATAAAGACGGCTTTGTCGAGTGTTTTTTTCGGCACTCGGCAAATATGGCTTTGCCGAGTGTTTTTTTTTACTCGGCAAAGATGTATTTTGCCGAGTGCTATTTTTCGGCACTCGGCCCAGTGCCTTTTTCCTGGCACTCGGCAAAGATGTATTTTGCCGAGTGCTATTTTTTTGGGTACTCGGCAAAATACGTCTTTGATGAGTGTCTTTTTTGGTACTCGGCAAAGAGGTATTTTGTCGTGTGCATTTTTTTTTGGCCCTCGGCAAATTATTTTTTCAAAGCAATTTTTGAGGTCCGAAATGAATTCAAATGAAAACTTTTCAACTACAAATTGCATAACTTCTCAAGATCTACAAAGTTTATTTTGATCATTTCTTCATTTGACAAAACGACAATAACGTTGTTCATAAAATCTACATCTCTCATATGTCTCATGTTAGTTTCATGAAAGTAGAAGATGGATATATAAGATTTGTGAATAATGTTACTACCACTATGTTGGATGAACAAATGACCAAAATAAACTTTGTAGATCTTGAGAAGTTATAAAATTTTGTAGTTGGCAACATTTTAATTTGAAATCATCTTGTCATGCAAAAATGGCGTTTGAATTTGAAAATTTTAAAATTTGAATTTTTCAAAAGACCTCGGATGGAAAAACTTCCTAAACGAAAATTGTAGATCTCCAAAAGTTATGAAACTATGTAGTTGACAACTTTTTAATTTAAAATCATCTTATCATGCAAAACTACGTTTGAATCTCTCAAATTTAAAATTTGAATTTTTCAAACGACCTCGGATGAAAAAACTTCCTAAATGAAAATTGTAGATCTCAAAAAGTTATGAAACTTTATAGTTGACCACTTTTTTATTTGAATTCGTTCAGGGCCTCAAACAAGCAATTTACTCTCGGTTTAGTATAATATATGAGGATAGATAACGGAATCTAGACATAAGTGACAGTGTAGTGCAGTGGTAGAACAGCAGACACGCGAGGGAGATGTCTTGTGTTCAAATCCCGCCGGCCGCGTTAGCCGCGAATTTAGCGCAAAAAATGCACCGACTTAGATGAAGACGGGCGGGCGCTGGCTGTTGGCAGCCTCCCCCGAAAAAAAAAATTTGAAAATTTTTTGCTATTATTTTTGGGTTTTTTTCGCATTTTCATTTTGCCGAGTGTAAATCTTTGCCAAGTGCTTTTCCGGCACTCGGCAAAGGCTTTGTCGAGTGTCCGACAAAAAGCACTCGGCAAAGGCTTCTTTACCGAGTGCCCTTTGCCGAGTGCGGCACTCGGCAAAGCCTTTGCCGAGTGTATTTCGGGCTTTGCCGAGTGCCGCAGACACTCGGCAAAGTGCCAGTTTCCTGTAGTGTCGACACGATCAGCTCGCACCACGGTTCAGCGCCTCCCATACGTACAGGCCGTCGTCGCCGCCATGCATGCGTCGGCACGCACACCGGAAGATCTCTGGCAAGCATCTGGCCTTTCGAGACTATGCTGACCTCTTTTGGCTATCTTGTGCCCGCCCCATCCCCCTGCTTTCCGTTGGCCTCCTCCTCGCCGCCGTTGGCTGCTCTTTTTCTGTCCAATCGCTTTTGCTTCGTCGAGGCGAGGACGTTGCACATGTCCTGAATCTAGCGGCGGCCGTCCTCCAAATCCTAACTTGTTTCCGTCGCTGCTCCGGCAACTACCCGGACCAATCTTAGTTTCCTTCGCTGCTCCGGCCGTCTACCAGACGGAGACCGCGCGCCGTTGAGTCCTCTCTACTGCTGCGCTGTGCTCGCCCTCCAAGCGTTTGTTCGATCGTCCAATGCGCGGGTGCAGGCCGGCGCCGGCGCCGTCGTCTTCCTCCGGCGTGCTGGTCGCGACGTGCCACACCAATACAATACACCATGATTCTCTCGATGTGTGTCTGAGCCTTGCTGTACCTTGAGAGGTCCTCGTCGCCTTTCTGGTCGGTCCTCCTCTTCACCCTTCAGGGACTCCTGGCCAGCGGGGGACCCAGAAAATATTTTAGGGGGGCTGAACAACACTGCTGTTCGATCTTAAGTCTTAGCCCCCCTATACTATAGAACTTTGTCTAAAAATTCATGGGGGCTCCATACGGGTTCCACTGCTCCGATCTGGGTAGGGGGGGCTTGAGCCCCCCCCTGCCCCACCGCTTTGTCTGCCCCTGCTCCTGGCCGCCGACCAAACCGTCTCTGTTCTTCGCGAGGGTACTGCATATCATCTCCTCTACCTCTTTGTCTGCGGAGACCGGTCGGAGAGAGTCGTGCACTTGTTGATGCGCAAGTCCTCGTCGACGGTGAGCAGGACGAAGGACCTTGCCATGTGGTACAGCTTGACGATGCACTCCGAGAGACGTACGTCTCTGCTTCTTGGTCGCCTTGAGAAGATCGAACTGTCCGAGAGAGAACAGTTTCGCTTGAATAGCCCGATTATCATTGTACAATATTTTTCTCTCACAACAAAACAGTATCAGCCGGTTAATCAGCTGCAGAAACCATCAGCGAAAGTTTAACCAAATATACTTAGCATTGTTATATAAATAATTACCGTTAGACTAATCACATAATGCATTTTCATAGTAAAACTCTATATTCAAAGATATATAGATGTTGATATATATATTTTTATATATACATTTAGTCAAACTTAAATCTGGTTAACTCAACGGCAAAGCAGGGGGCACCATCAATTATTCAATTCCAGATGTGATGACAATATAATTCTACTCTATCCTTAACCAATTTTTTTAAAAATAATTAAATTTATATAAAAGATATCAATATCTATCAGACAAAATAGGTACACAAATCTCATAACAATGATTATTGGTGTATTTTTTATAAATTTAATCAAATATCAAAATAATTTGGCTCGGTACAGAGAGTACATACAATGATACGATGAATGAGGCCGCTAAAGAAAAGAGAAGAAAGAGGGCCTATCTCTCTTTATATCTTTTTTTATTGAAGAACCAGCGGCAAGAGCATGCCGGGTATATATTAATAGAAAAGATGAGTTTTACAAAAATTAATTAAAAAACAAAACAAAACTCTCACGAAAGAGGCAACAGCAAGACCACCACCACATGAAACACACAACACCAGCGAACCTCAGAAGCAACAAAATTTCAAACGCCACAGAGAACAAGCAAAGTAAACAAGGAGGGGGAGTAGGTTTTCCGTAGCGATGCCTCCAAGGAGGGAAACGACAACCACGGATAGATGTCGTCAACGCTAACAGGAGAACCATGGTGTGGGGGTATTAACCCCTATACCCTTACGGCTACGCTAGGGCCGGCCCAGTCCAGGGGGTTCGGTCCACTAGAAGACAACGCGCGGCTTGGCCGATCTGCTCGGAGTCCCGCGCAAGGAATCAAGACAGACTTGGAGATGAAGCAAGATCCTGGTCGGTTAGAATAGGAATCCTTATCTGGCCACCTATGGCAATTGTAACCAGTTAGAATTAGTTTCCAGATCTGTAACCCTGCCCCCCAGACTATATAAGGCGGGTAGGGGACCCCTCTCAAAAACACCTCTCATTGACATACAGCAATACAATCAGATGCAGGACGTAGGTATTACGCCTTCACGGCGGCCGAACCTGGATAAAACTTCATGTTTGTGTTGCATCACCATCTTGTTTGTAGCTTGCGCATCTGTCTGCCGATAATTTACGACCTTGGGCATACCCCTAGGTAGACTGCCGACCATATTTCGTCGATAGTGGTGCGCCAGGTAGGGGGTGTGCGTACTGCTCTCTAGACGAACAAGATGGTTATCATCCCTGGTTCCACGGCTGTGCCGAACGGCCTCACGTTCACCATCGGCCAGATCACCTGGACCACTGGCTCTAACGACTACATCGCCATGACCATGGAGGAGGCGCGGATTCAATCTGCGTCGACCACTGCTTCATCTGCATCGGCTACGGCTCCGACCACGGTGGATCTGGCTCTGACCATGCCAGCATCGTCTTCAGCCACGCCGACAACCCGTCGTCCGCTTCCTCGCTACAAAGGGAGGCAGATCGACAACACCGACCTGCTCGACTCCATCGATCGGGTCGGCACCAAACTTGCTGAAACCCTAGCTCTGGTAAGTTCGATTCGAAGTCAACCTAATGAGCAGGTAAACACTACCCACAACAGATCTACCCGACCAGCTCAGGCCAGTCGTCCTGCACGACTCGGTACGGATCTCGTGGTCACATCTACTCCTGAAGGGCGCTCCGTTCGTCGCCGGCCAGCCCCCACGACGGGTCTCTGGCTCTCCGAGTACGAAGCCTCGATGGAGAACTACCAGGCCCAGCCCTACGGCCTGCGCAACTTCGTCAACATGGTCCGGATTGAGGATTATCAAGAAGGATCCATCCACACAGTTCAAGAGGGTGGCTCAAGCTCCTCATTCGGCATCGCATCTAATGGCTCTGTCCACACCGAGCTCCAGCATTATGACAATGAAGGCGTTGAATACGATCTGGATATCCCAGACCACGCCCTGGGGTTCCCACGATTCCCATCCTTCCCACCAAAGCAAGGAGACTTGATCAATGTTGTCAGTAATGACGAACCACCGGCAGTTGGCGAAACAAAACAAGAAAGGCTAGCACGCGAAACATGCAATATTGACCAGTTTAATCGCCGACAAATCGAAGCCGAGGCAGAAGAGGAGGTGCAACGCATAAGGGTCCAGCCACACGACCTTAACAATGCCTTTGACAGGGTGGGGGACAAGCAGGTCTTTAGGACCCCAAGCGCCAACATAGCTGTTGCTATGGCGACAATGCAACGACTACCCAATACCCTGGAAACCCAGGCAGTTCGTGATGATATACAAGCTTACCTGATGGCTGCTATGGCCCAGACCACAGAGATTGTAAATCAAGCTCGGGCTCCATCCATCTCAGTCGAATCAAGCCACAGCCGCCAGTACTCAAGTCGCTCACAGCCACTCAACCAACGTGGCTTGCGCAACAACGACCCATCAGACAACCGTCAAGGCGAAAACAGTGGCCATGATGGTGGTTGGGACGACAACCGCCGTGACTACCGGGAAGACAACCGCCGAGACAACCGTGATAATCTCCGTGATAACCGCGATCGCAGGGTTAACCAGGGTGGCAACCGGGATCGTCGTGATGGCAATAATGATCTCCGCCATTACCTCGGAGAACGCGATCTGCGCGATCGCATTAACCAAAGAGCCAACGATCGTGCATCCCATGAAAGCTATCGCCGTATGGAATATGATACTACCCACAGCACTCCGGGTTTGAAGCACTTTACTCCACACCTTCGGCAAGTCATATGGCCCAAGAACTTCAAGCTCGAAAAATTTTAGAAGTATGACGGCAAGGAGAACCCCGAATTATGGGTCATGCTCTACGAAACCGCGTGCAGATCAGCCATGGCCGACGAGCACGTCATGTCTAATTACTTCCCAGTCACCATCGGCCATGCAGGCCACCAATGGCTGGTCAGCTTGCCGGCGAACTACTTTGATTCTTGGCAAGAGCTCAAGCAAGTATTCATCGACAACTTTATTGCTACTTGTGAGCAACTCGGCAACAAATATGATCTGTAGCGGATTCGAGATCGCAAAGATGAGCCACTGCGTGAGTACGCCCGACGCTTCTCGGAGATGCACATCAAGGTCCCGTCAATCTCCAACAACGAGGCAATCGAGGCTTTCATCACTAGTCTCCGCTTCCACGATGCCCTAAGGGACAAGCTCCTCCGCAAGAGACCTGAATCAGTCACAGCGCTCCTGGCCACTGCTAAAAAATATGTGGATGCCGATGATGCTAAAAAGATAATCATCTAAGAAGCAGCAAGGGTTCCACGCTCCGACCACCCCCACACTGCGACGACTACCGCGGCAACCGTGATCGGAACGACAATTTTGATTGCCGCAACTAGCGCAATGATTCCCGCGACCACCGCGACTAGCGTAATCAGTGGCGTAATCGCCGTGACGATTACAGGGGCAAGCGTGCTCGGGAAGACGACGGCGAGGTCAACACCATTAAAAAAGGTAGCGGACATCGCAACTATGAAGAAGACTATGCCAAAGCATTGAAAGGACCCTGCCAGCTCTATCCCAAGTCAAACCATACCATGGAGAATTGCCGTGTCCTCAAATCTATCTACACGCGCCAACAGGCTCCGGATACATCCGACAAGCCTAACAACGTAGGGGAGCAGCGTAACGAGGACAATGATGATGAAGACATAGATCCCCGTCACAAGTACATCAAGCTAACCGATTGCATCCACACCATCACTGGAGGCAAAGTGTCCATCGAGACCAAACGAGAACGCAAGCTGCTCGCCCGCGCTTGCTCAAACGTGGCCAACGCCGACAACTTCATCGCCGATCCGCGGCTCCCTCCTTGGTCTCACCGCGAGATCTCCTTCAACAGAAAGGACCAATGGGCTGCAATACCTGAGCCAGGACATTTTTCTCTAGTTCTCGATCCTTGTATCAACAAGGTTCAGTTCGACAGAGTGCTGATTGATGGCGGCAGTTCCATCGATATATTGTTCAAGAACAGTTTGCCAGCCCTAAAGATAACCCAGGCTGACCTCAAGCCATACGAGGCACAGTTCTGGGGTGTTCTCCCCGGACAGAGCTCCACACCTCTCGGGCAGATCACGCTACCTGTGCAATTTGGTACCCCGAATCACTTCCGCACCGACTATGTCAACTTCGTGGTCGCTGACTTCAACGGCACCTACCATGCTATCCTTGGTCGACCAGCGCTCACCAAATTCATGGCCATACCTCACTACAGGTATTTGGTGCTCAAGATGCCTACCGAGAAAGGGGTTCTAACTCTCAGGGGCAACGTATACGCAGCTTATACCTGCGAGGACGACAGCTTCAAAATAGTAGAGGCTCACGACCTCTCTATTCGCATGGCTGAGACCACGCTCAACGCCAAGAAGACCCTAGCCGACCACCTAGAGATCCCAGAGCTCGAGGCCCCACGCAAGAACGTCAAGTCCAAAGAGCACAAAGCGATCTAGCTGGTCGACGGTGATCCCAGCAAAATGGCCCTTATTAGGGCCAACCTAGATCCTAAATAGGAAGATGTGCTCATCAGGTTCTTGAGGAGCAATGTGAGTGTGTTCGCATGGAAACCCGCTGACATGCCCAGTGTACCTCGGAACTTGATCGAGCACTCCTTAAATGTCAACGGCAAGGCCAAACCTATCAAGCAGAAGCTACGACGGTTCGCTCGCGACAAAAAGGAGGCTATTAGGGTAGAAGTTACACGGCTTTTGGCAGCTGGATTTATCAAAGAAGTGTATCATCCGGAGTGGTTAGTCAACCTAGTTCTTATACGCAAAAAGAATAATGAATGGAGAATGTGCGTTGATTACACTTATCTCAACAAACACTGCCCTAAAGACCCCTTCGGCTTACCTCGCATAGACGAGGTCATAGATTCAACTGCCAGTTGTGAGTTGCTTTCCTTTCTCGATTGCTACTCTGGTTATCACCAGATCGCTCTCAAAAAGGACGACCAGATCAAGACATCCTTCATCACGCCCTTCGGCGCCTACTGCTACACGACCATGTCATTCGGGCTCAAGAACGCTGGGGCTACCTTTCAATGCGCCATATAGGCCTGCCTCAAAGACGAGATAAAAGATGACCTCGTTGAGGCTTATGTTGACAATGTAGTTGTTAAAACCAAGGAAGCATACACCCTTGTTGACAACCTCGAACGTACCTTTGCAGCTCTTAACACATTCCAATGGAAATTAAACCCAAAGAAGTGTGTCTTTGGTGTTCCATCTGGTATATTGCTCGGTAATGTCATTAGTCATGATGGCATATGCCCTAACCCAGAGAAGGTAAAAGCTATCTTGGACATGAAGCCACCCAAAAAGGTGAAGGATGTTCAGAAGCTTACCGGATGCATGGCTGCCCTAAGTCATTTCATATCAAGATTAGGCAAAAAAGGACTACCATTTTTCAAGCTGCTCAAAGCATCCGAGAAGTTTGAGTGGTCGGAGGAAGCGGACGCTGCCTTTACACAGCTGAAACAATTCCTTACATCACCTCCAGTCCTCACTGCTCCCAGAGAAGGTGAAACCCTCCTGCTTTACATTGCGGCAACTAATCGAGTGGTCTTCGCTGCCATGGTGGTCGAGCGTGACGAGCCTGGCCACGTCTACAAGGTACAGTGACCAATATATTTTGTCAGTGAGGTGCTCAATGAATCCAAGACCAGGTACCCACAGATTTAGAAATTGATCTATGCCATACTAATCACATCCCGAAAGTTGAAACACTGCTTCGATGGATATCGCGTGGTGGTCATGACTGAGTATCCTCTAGGAGACATCATTTGCAACAAGGATGCAAATGGGCGCATCATCAAATGGGCAATGGAGCTATGCCCTTTCTCCTTGGAATTTGCAAGCCGTACTACGATCAAGTCTCAGGCACTTGTCGATTTCATCGTTGAGTGGACAGACTTAAGCACACCTGCCTCTCAGGGGCCCGACGAGTATTGGAAGATGTACTTCAATGGCTCTCTCAACATCGATGGTGCAGGAGCAGGAGTCCTTTTTGTGTCACCATCCAAGGAGCAGCTCCGATACGTCCTCAGGATTTATTTCCCGACGTCTAATAACGCTGTCGAGTACGAAGCATGCCTACATGGTCTGCGTATTGCGGTCGAGCTCGGTGTCAAACGTCTCTATGTCTACGGAGACTCGGCTCTGGTCATCAACCAACTCAACAAGGACTGGGATACGACCAGCAAAAAGATGGATGCATACTGCAAATCGATCAGAAAGCTAGAAGGCAAGTTCTATGGCATTGAGTACATACATGTGGTCCGGGACAAAAATCAAGCAGCAGATGCACTGTCAAAGTTAGGATCATCCTGAGCCAAAGTCCCACATGGTGTATTTGTTCAAGACCTGCTCATGCCTTCCATCGAAGAAGAAGATCCCACGGTCGACAAGCCTCTAGACCAGCCATTGGTGGCTACGGTTCCGGTGTCAAACATCATCGAACCACCTCCAACCACTAAGGAGCCTGACTGGAGAGTACCTTTCATCAAGTACCTAACAGATGGTAGCGGTTACACCGATCAAACAGAAAATGAACGCCTGATGCGTCGTAGTAAGCAGTATCTGCTCGTCGATGGCAAATTGTGGCGCAAGAACACGAAGGAGGAAATCTTGACGAAGTGTATAACCCAGGAGGATGGTGAACATCTCCTAGACCAAATCCACTCTGGCTCCTGCGGCAACCATGCGGCCTCGAGAACACTGGTTGGCAAAGCTTTCCCAGCAGGGTTCTATTGGCCGTCAGCCGTAGCCGATGCAGAGAAGCTAGTCCGCCATTGTGAAGGTTGTCAGTTCTTCGCCAAGAGAATCCACGTACCAGCACACGAGATTCAGACAATACCAGCCTCTTGGCCCTTCGCATGCTGGAGACTGGATATGATCGAGCCTTTCAAACCGGCCCCTGGGAAATTTACATGCGTCTTTGTGCTGATCGACAAGGTTTCCAAGTGGATAGAGTACATACCCCTGGTCAAGGCATCTTTAGAAAAGGTTGTTGCGTTCATCGACCAGGTCATCCACTGCTTTGGCATACCCAATAGCATCATCACTGATCTGGGTACTCAGTTCACCGGGAACGCTTTTTGGGACTTCTGCGATGAAAAGAGCATAGTAGTAAAATACATCTCGGTGGCGCACCCTAGAGCTAATGGACAGGTCAAGCGGGCAAATGGTATGATCTTGGATGCACTTAAGAAGAGGATGTACAGAGAAAATGATAAAGCTCCCGGAAGATGGCTCAAAGAGTTACCAGCCGTGGTCTGGGGCCTTAGAACCCAGCCCAGTCGCAATACCAGCGTATCACCATACTTTATGGTTTATGGCACTGAGGCAGTGCTCCTAGCAGATATAGCCTTCAGATCAGCACGGGTAGAGAACTTTGACGAAGACAAGGCCAATGAAGTACGGGACCTAGAAGTGAATAGTGCAGAAGAGAAGCGGCTCGATTCTTTCGTGCGTACAGCCAAATACCTTGTTGTTTTGCGTAGGTACTACAACAAGAACATCAGGGAGCGGTTCTTCGTGGTTGGGGACCTAGTCCTGAAGTGGAAGATGAATCAGGCTGGCGTCCACAAACTCACAACCCCATGGGAAGGGCCCTTCATGATCAAGGAGGTTACACAACCAACATCTTACAGGTTAGCTCACCTGGACGATACAGATGTACCCAATTCATGGCACATCGACAAGCTTAGGCATTTCTATGCTTAACTACTGAGATATGTGCCCCTCTTGTACTTTTGATTTAATTCAATAAAGCTATTATGATTTCTCCGACCACTCTAATGTGTCACTTCGAAGTCTATTGTTATTCTAACTCAACCAGTTAAAACCGACCACCATTCCTTCTCGAGTTTTTGGAGCAGGCCCTATCTCCGGTTCCTCCCAACGCGTACATGAGATCTGCTCTCTACGCTATGGGTGATCGGCAGGTCCTCTCTGGTTTGACTTGTGTGTGTCTACATGTGCACAAGCTACGCACCTCACACTCCGACCACAAGACAAACCTGGGCCATACAAACCTTTTAGGATGGCGTGTCGACTAAACTGGTACAACTAAACAGAACGCTAACATGTTCTCACTTAGTGACACCAACATGATATCCAAGCTTAAATATGTTTTCTACAAAACAAACAAGCTTATGCTGATATACAGTTATGTTATTACAAGCTTGCCTGAAAAGGTTCAAGTTTACAATAACACAACTACATCTTCTTCTATAGCTATAGCCTATACTATTGGCTGGTCGGGGTTTGCGGCACCTACTGCTCGTTGGGTCTGACATCGTGCAAGGGTCTCGAGGACTCTAGCATTGATCGAGCTGAAGAAGATGGCCCCATCGATGCCTAGCTGGTCGAGACCGCAGGCTTTGCCGGTTGGCTTAAAAATGACGGCGCTTCCAGCTGACTTGTTGATGGCGTTCCCCGTATAGGTGGTGTCGCGCCTCCACACAGGTTAATGTCGCCAATTATTTTCACCGACAAGTCTAGCTGGGTCATCCATAGCTCCTCAGCCTTATCTAGATCTACCTCCTTTGGGTATCTAGCCTCGAGGCGCTTGAGATCGATCAAGGGGTAGTGAGCACGTACCATGCTTAGCACATGTGCCCTTGTGTACTCACCCGCCTCCTTCATAAACTCCTAGAACCATCCCCATGCCTTTTGGCATCTCTCGATCAATCCCAGCTGCGGCGTCCTTGGCACGTCCTCTGCTAGCGCCGGATCGATGAGGTTAAGGACCGGCAAAATACCCATTGCCAACTCCTGGCATCGGTTTTTCTAGGTGTCACGATCCTTGGTGATCTCTTGGCACTGCACCTTCTAGCCATCACGGTCTTTTATCATGGCCTCCAGATGCTTCTTCGCATTGATTTTTATAACTGCAAACCATACATGCTGTTAAGACGCTATATTACGCCAAACTACGACAGGCAACAAAAATGGGCAAAGGGGTTTGGAAAACTTACCTTTCAGCTCCTCTGTCATCTTGGTTGTGTGGTCTCGGAGCTGCGACTGGTCTTGCGCTAGTTTTCTGTTGTCCTCTTTCAGGCGATCACACTCCACGACCGCACGACTGTTCTCCTCTCGAAGACGGACCACTTCGGCTTCTAAGCCTGCACTACAGCTGTTACTACCAACAACGCAACAGCACTTATCAGTAGTCATCATGATAAAGTGGCTACGTACTTGTTCTTTCCTGCTCTTTATTACTGAGATGGATGACCAGGTTCTGGTTCTGGTACTCTTGCACCATCTTTTCCTGGTTGGTGGCTTCAAGTCGCTGGCGCAAGCGGTCCACCTCTGCCGTCAGCTCTTTGTTGCTTGCAGCGATCCCCTCGATCTGGTCGAAGCATTTCTTGCGGTACCTTGTGGTTTTCATTAAGTCCTATGTGCAGATAGCTAAGTAAGACAACTACGACTAGACAGCAAGATCAGGGGGTGAAGCGAAGCTTACCTGCACTTCCGTCACCGGCCGTTTCACCGCCTGTTCAACTTTCTTGGTTTCTTTGACCTCCGAGATTTCCTCATGGACAACCCATTGGTCGTTCCGCCAATGCGACACATACACATGTTGTCGCTTGTCCTGCGGATGGCCTAGGACCTCCTCCACTTCATCCTCTTCGGGCTCTTCTTCGGATCTCGGTGCTGGTCCGACGTCAGTAGCTTCTGCGATCACCAAAGCCTTCCCACGGGCTTCAGCGTCGGTGAATGTGGGCTATGCTCTCACCTCCGGTTGTTGCTCCTCGGTCTGCTCTGTCACCCTCGACGCTGAAGTGTTGTCCTCAGTAGGTCTAGTGCTCGGAGCAATCATGCTTGGCTCAGTTGGTCCCTCGACCACCTGCTCGGGGACTGTTGTCTGACTGCTCCCTTGCTGAGGCCTCGATGGATCTTCTGCTATGGCTTCCTCAGTGGCCCGCTACTGGGCAGTCTGAACTTATTGGTGGAGCCACGAAACTTCCGGCTAGCTGGTCCGGACTTTCTGTGGACGCCAAACTAGTACATCCGAGAAAAGTTCAGAAGGCAACCATATTCAATGCAAATTGCTAACTTATAATAAGGTTACAAAAACTTACATGTTAGAAGCGTGGAATGATGTGGCGAATGCGCGTCTCTTCGGTCGCACTTGCTCCACGTGCTATGCGGGTGACTCCTGGTCTCCCTCTACATCTAGCACCGTCGCTAGGCCTTGGTGCCTGACACCTCCACCACTTGTCCTTCACGCTGCAGTGGTCGGTGGTGTGCTCGGTCAGGTTGTCGCTCCCATCACTGATCGCGTTCCTTGCCCAGGTACTCCCGAGGTCGACCCAGCTGTATCCTTCACCGCCGTCGGCAATGTGGGTCCCATAGGCACGGAGGAGACACCCTACTCCATCGACTCTAGTTGTTTCCTCCTCTTTCGAGGGACAAGTCAAAAGGTGTCTGCATCCTCTCCCTCCTCTGCGTCATCGTCTGACCAGGAAAAAATCGCCTGTCGACGCTTGCTGGCAGTTTTCTCCTTCGGGTCCTCCTCGAGCTCATTGATACTTAGCGCCCCCTAGTGAGCAGGGTGGTTGCTGATCTCTTCTTCGATTGTTTGGGGGTAGCCGGCCGCTTACCAGCAGCTAGGGCCGCTGCCTCCTCTCCAGCTAGCCCAGTCGATGTCCTCGTTTTCGATCTCGATGCTGGTCTGGGTGGTGGGACCAGCTCCTTGTGGCCACTCCACTCTAGGGGGTGGCGACGCAAACACTATCACTCTATCCTGATCATTAACCTAGGTAACAAAAATGGGTGAACACAGTAAGTTTCCACTTATCCTACCACAGTATAAAACTACGGGTACCGGGCAAGACGAGTTACCTTTGGGGGAGGTTAGGCAAGCTTGAAAGCATGCTCGATGTGGTTCAATCTGGCATAATTTGGATCAGCTAAGTTAAATAGCTCTCCAATTCTGGCTTTGACTTCGATTTTGTCAAGCGCCTTCTGCCTCGTCCTCGTCGGGTCCGTGCTACCTTGATATTCATAGCCAGGATGTACTCTCCTCTAGCAGGGCTAGATCCATCGGTTGATGAAGTTCCTGACCACGCTCGGACCATCTAGTTTTTTCCATGGGATCATTCCAAATATTTCTGGAATCTGTTCCAGGTGCTCGGGTTTCTCTGACCAGCTTGTCCTCTTCTCCGGAATGTACCCCACGTCGCACAATGTAATCATGTTCGGCTCTTCGCGGATGTAGAACCATTTCTTGTACCAGTCATGTAGCGATGTGTTCCATGGGCAGTGCAGGTACTAGGCTTTCATGCCATCACAGAGGTTGAGGTACACACCGCCAGCTATCTTCAAACCGCCGCTTCCTTTCTTCCGTAGACAGAAAAGATGGCGGAAAAAATCGAAATGGGGCTGGAAGCCGCCATATGCTTCACAAAGATGTATGAAAGTGGCGACAAGGAGGATCGAGTTGGGATGCAGATTGCAAATCCCAATCTCGTAGTAAAGACAGAGCCCCTGAAGAAAAGGATGTACCGGAACCCCAAATCCCTGCTTAAAGAAGTCTTCGAACACCACGATCTCACCTGGTTGTGGATCGGGGTACCCCTCGCCCTCCGGCGCACGCCATCCTGCGAGCTCCTTGTTGTGGAGTACCCCCATGGTGACGAGGTCTTCAATGGTCTACTCGTTGCTTCTCGATTTCCACCACTCCTTCGCCATGACTCCTGCTTTCTTCTGCGCATCGCTTTTCGCCATGACTCTGGCCTTGCTGATGAACGAGGAAATGGCGAAGGATTGATTGGTGGTAATTTTGGAGGTATTAGGGTTGGCGAGAGGAAGAAGATGGCTGCGGCTATGAATGGCAATGGGGTTCAGTAAAAAGTAACTTACCTATCTTATACTGTATTTAACCCATGAGTTATGCCGTTTAGTCTGCCCGGGATTCTTGGGAGACGTGCGCACGCGCCGTAGACGGTTGTTTTCACAGCCTCTAGATCTATGCCAATATATGCATCTCTTCGTTGCCAGTGTGGGAGGGCCCACACTAACGCACTTACTTACAGGTGCCACGCAACTGTTTGCTTGAAAAGACAAAAAGGCAGTATGACATGCTATACCCGTCTACTTCTTTGACCAGACGTGTCATATTGGACTTTACAGAGCAAGTAAATAAATAAATATGGCATATGGTTTTTCGCCACACTTCTCGTGCTCGGGGACTGTCACGACTATCCTTGTGCTCGGGGACTGTCCAGACCACCATCGTGCTCGGGGACTGTCCAGACCACCATCGTGCTCGGGGATTGTTCCGACCACTCTCATGCTCGGGGACTGCCCCAACCACTCTCCTAACATTTCTCAGAGACCGCTCTCCTCGGCTACATGTGATTTGTACTTATATACAGTTGAGAGGCATTTATTTAGACCTTGCTACAAGGCTGATACATCACCTTCCAGCAAGCTCGGGGACTACATCGGTACGATGCACCTGCCGGTGCATCTCGTATTGCTTGTACGACGATTGGATTCTCAACTTCAGTGGGAATTCTTTTTAGACCCTGGCACCACGTGCCTACGCCACCTACTACCAGGCTTGGGGACTAAGTGGGCACACTTCACCTTGCGGTGAATGTGCTTATTTTATCGACCCCTACGCTCTGACTGTTGGCCATAACTACTATTGTACAAGGGTCACTTACATTTCTTTTCAGAAATACAAGTGGGCACACTTCATCGGAAAGAAATCTTTTTCTTTTTTCTTTGGAGCACCATGCATTCTTCAGACAACCGGAATCTTCGGCTATAATCGTGGTCTACTGCTTTCTGTTCTGACCAGAATACTGGCACATTCGCTTGGTCAATGTTTCAACCAGTTGGAGATAACATGAAGACAGATCGCATTAGTCGAAGGAGATCGAACGGCGTGTCGCAGCATAATACATGGTGCTCGGGGACTAGCTGTGGGGGTATTAACCCCTATACCCTTACGGCTACGCTTGGGCCGGCCCAGTCCAGGGGGTTCGGTCCACTAGAAGACGACGCATGGCTTGGCTGATCTGCTCGGAGTCCCGCGCAAGGAATCAAGACAGACTTGGAGATCAAGCAAGATCCTGGTCGGTTAGAATAGGAATCCTTATCTGGCCACCTATGACAATTGTAACCGGTTAGGATTAGTTTCCAGATCTGTAACCCTGCCCCCCAGACTATATAAGGCGGGCAGGGGACCCCTCTCAAAAACACCTCTCATTGACATACAACAATACAATCAGACGCATGACGTAGGTATTACGCCTTCACGGCGGCCGAACCTAGATAAAACCTCATGTTGGTCTTGCGTCACCATCTTGTTTGTAGCTTGCGCATCCGTCTGCCGATAATCTACTACCTTGGGTATACCCCTAGGTAGACTGCCGACCATATTTTGTCGACACATGGTTTTTCAACTAAACTCCTAGAGGGTAAAGGGACCTGACAACAATGCCTCCAATGAGGGGCGTGACGCCAAAGACGACACTATTGTTAGCCACGACCAAGGGCCTAGCAGGGCCATCACCCGACAACCCCCATGCCCAAGCCCCAAAGGAGCCATACTGTGACTTGGCGTAGCCAAGAACCACAGCAAGCCACCGCTAGTAGGAGATCGCGGTGGTACCGTCGAGGTCACAGGCATGCGTGATCTGTCTCTGCCACGCCAGCCTGCAAGGGCCACCTCCATCCTACATAGCACCAACCACCGTGGAGGTCACATCTTGTTCTTGCACCATGCAAAGGGTGTCGCCGACTTTGTTGCACGTCGTCGTCCCTCAAGCTTCTAGAGATGCCACGAGCATTCCCGCACGCGCAGCCATCTTGAATGAGCCGCCATCTGTTGGTTGTCGCAGCGGTAGCGAGCCGAACACTAGCATGCGTGGCCAGTCACAACCGCGCCGGTCGAAATCGACCACAACCAACCGAACAGATATCAACCACTGAAGGTCACTCACAAGAGAAAGCTTGGCACACCACTATCCACGGATGCCACAACCAAGACCTTCCGTTGAAACACCATAGTTGGTAGTAGTCCTGCAGAGTTGCCACCAACGTACCCACTATGCCTCACCAACCAAAGGAGCTACCGCAACCCTGCCAAAATTGGCCACCGCTAAGCGAGACCAATCGCCGTGGCCACGACTAAAGAGAGCCGTCGTGGACAAGCTGTCGCTGCTGCAACAAACAAGCACCGCCAACACGATGCAACACTAGTCGACGAGGACCGCTGACATCCTGACCAGCGCCGACCACCGCAGGAAGCCCTGGGATGGAACGAGGCATCCCCAGCCCACCAGCCTCGCCTACGCCGCACCCCGACCACCGACTACCGAGGCACAAGCAGCCTGTGCGATTGGTCGTAAACGATCGTGGATTATAAGCAAGAATAGTATTTTTCTCTCACACTAAACCAGCCAGCGGTACTTCTGGCTTATAATCCATGATCGTTTCAGCTAAAACGAACACGCCGAAGACCGACACAACCAACCACACTCAAACACAAGTACCACCACATGGAGCCCAAATTTGGCTGAGCCCAAGCCCCGTGGCGCCGATCCAGGGTCTTGCCGACGAATAGGGCAGACGAGGTGGGGCGCCTGCCTGCGCCACTGCAGCACGTGCTGCTACAACGCCGGTTCAGCCCCGCGCGTGCGCCGTAGTGCCGCCAGCACGCCCGCACGCGCCGCTCCGCCTTCAGCCTCACACGAATTCGTGACCTCCTATACGTTTATATACGAGGATGGCGGATGGCCACTGAGGAGATTGAATCAGCCAATCACATCAACGCTGAATGAGAAAAATTTATATGTCAAGCTCTCTGATTGGTACGTAGTGACGCCACGCGCGTACCTTAGTCCAGTCGGAGAAGAGGTCGACGAAGAACTCGCCTTCATCCCTGGGTAACCATGCCCCACGATGACAAAGGTGATGAGCAGGTCCACGTTCTTGCCATGGACGACGTTGGATGAGCTTCCCGTGGGGAACCCAGCCGGTAGTGCCTGACCGTAGAGGCGCCGACACGGTGATCTACACGGACATGCGACGTGCGTCGCCCCGCTTCACTCTGCCCGGCTGTGGTGAAGCCTTTCCTTAATTAGTTTTCTCCGGTCATGTAAGGGGGTCAGGCGATAAACACTCGTCTGACTTTTTTTAGAAGGAAATTTGCTATAGCGATAGAATGTATATAATCAGGTCATGAAATACTCCCTCCATCCTAGTATAGTATATAAGACGTAACCACCTCGGTTCAAAGACCAAGAAATATATTTAATTCTCTCTCAACACTAGTACTATTGCATCAATATACATGCGTATAGAGAGAGGACGCCTTATTTCATGGGACTTGAATAAAAAGTGATTACGCCTTATATAATAGGACGGAGGAAGTAATTAAGGAAACCACAAATCTTGGAAAAAAAAGGCCCAACATCACGAAGGCTACCAATCCCGCCTCCCCGGGCCATTTTCTTTTTCCCTCGCCTCCCACGGAGGTGTTGTTTGGATGTTGTCGGATTCACCTCAATCCACATGTGTTGGAGTGGATTGGTGTGTAATTTAGTTCAAGTTCCACCGCCATTTATATGATTATTAAAAAAACTTATGCAAGGCTCTAAACCTCTCTCTCTCTTTTTAGAAAGAGATATGAAGTAGAACTGCATATTTTTACACTGAGAAGAAGAAATAGTTTACGGTTTACACAGTTTACATACAACGCACTCACGCTTGAGCATGACGATGTAAACATATTATTATACATGAGTTTATTGTATGGCTATATTGGAGGGCCCAATGCATGCAAAAACCACGCGTAGTAACGTTTTCACATGTCCGGCTGTCCCCCTATCTTATACGAGAAGATGATCTATCTAGACAATATCAAACGTGACATGCTGCGGGAGTACTGTACTGATGGTGGTTCTAGCAATTTGTTTAGCTTCCTCGACGGGTGGTTCACCGCCTCCATATCGCCGGTAATTATATGGTGGATATTGACCAATTTCTACTCTAAGAACCTCCAGTGCATCCGCATTTTCAATGATATGGAGAAGAAATTCGAGTTGCCCTCTTGTTGCTTTGAATCCTGAGATCCATACGTTCTTCAAATGATAATATTTGCATTTACATTGCCCAAAGTCTTTTCGGCTTGGACCCCCTTGTGCAAACCATAGATTGAAGCCAGCATACTGCAAAAAGAGTAAATCATGAACAAATTAAGACAAGAAGATGGAGATGGGTGCATATAGATAGACTTGGTGAAATTTTAGCTATATACATAATATAATCACTATTTTTTAAAAAAATTTTGAGGAGTGCATTTGAACCCCTAGTTATATATGGAACAGCTTCGCCCCCTAGCTGGGTATCAGTAGTAATAATAAGAGGACGAATAATACGTAACACTTGAATGAATTGAAAAATTAAGAAACATTGAAAAATATATATAATGTACTAACATGGATGGGACTTACATGGACCTCCAGCTTTTCAATAAACGGTGCGGCTCTCAGGAATGAAACCGATGAATAAAGAAGCTTGTCAACCTCGTAGTGGAAATATCGAATTAGCAACTGTAAATGCCGGAGATTGGAAAAACTTTTTAATGGGCGATCCCACGACCATTGCTTCTGCGAGAGTGAGAATTGAAACACAGAAAATTAATTAATTGTTTGAAGCTAGGTTATTACATTATTATTGATTGTGATTTGAAATAAAACATGAATGAAATAATTAGGAACAGTACGGCACCTCTAGATATTTCAAACCAAGCCTCAAATCGGTGGTGAGGCTCTGCACGCTTGGAATACCATTGACAAGGGATATGAGCGCATGCTCAAAAACCGCCATGAGCAAGTCAAGATTTGCACTTTGCAGGTTCAACGAATGGACAAGACGGATAGGTACCAAGCGTCCGGTGTACTCAAAGGTAGCTAGATTGGCAGCATTGATGTCTATCTTGGTGACGAGGCCGCATTGAACATTGAGGTAGAGCAGACTAGGCAGTGGAGTCGCCAGCGTGAGTTGATCGTCGACGACGCATCTGTTTATGTGAAGCCACTGGATCTTGCTGGCGCAACGGGACAGCAGGTGCTCAAGATCCTCCCTGGCCATATGCAGCACGTCCAGACGAAGCTTCCTCAGATTCGGGAAGCCTTTGAACTGCGACGGTGGTCTGAAAGATACAAAGCTAAGGTGCAGCTGCTGCAGGCTGCTTCCCCAGTTGTTGTCTGAAACTGAAAGAAGCAGCCGGAAAGGAAACACGTACAGATCCTGCTTTCGGGGTAGACAAGATCCATCGTGCTCCCACCAGGTTTCGGGCTTGAGATCCAGGGATAGGTTCTTGGTCCGCGACGACGAGACGGCAAATTCCACCCACATGTGGATGTGATGAGCTAGCAGGCCGTGGGCGCCGCCGACGAAATCGGTTCTTACCTCAAGCGTTTCCACGACGGCGCAGCGGCTACGGTGTTTCTGCAAGACGCCGTTGACGTGAGGGATGAATCTCGCCACCTGGGTGGTTTCGCTCAGCTCGTACCTCTCGCATTTGCATATCGACACAGCATGGAAGGTTAGCCTGGGGCACGCTGACCACAGACGCATGCATCGCCTCCACTCGCTTGACAGGACGCTACTTCTTGCAATTTCTTTTGCCGGCAGCTTCGACACGATCGTGTACAAAATGTCCTGCATGCATGCAAGTTTTTTTTTCTCTCTCATTAGTACATACATATATTCAGTTGATTGAATACGAAATAATAGTGTGTATATACAATACCGGTGGAAGATCGGTGAATCGAAGGCCTGTTGCTGGGTTGTTGTTGTGTTGGGTCACCTCGTCGTCGACTGACAATGCTGCTGCGTCGGGGGACGAGGAGAGCCGGCGGCGGAGAGGAGGAAACCACCACATCCACATGTTGGCAAGCGCCGAGAGCACACCCCGAAACATGATCCGTATTATTTTCCAAGTCAATCAATCAAAAAGGAAACAACGGCATGTATTTATATATATACAGACATCTCATGATCGGTTTCTGGGTCCTGGCCTGGGAACAGGAACCAACGACCACCGTTTCGGATACAGTACAGCAGGGGTCGTATCGTATTGTATTCTGCTGCGGTCGCGCCACCTTGCCCGACTCGACTCGCCGGCTGGGGCGGAAGCGTGGACAGAGGACGACTGGTCGTGCGGCCCGAATTTTTTACTTTTTAGCTTTTTTTTTAAAAATTTCTCACAAATAGATTTCTGGAGGAAAGATTTTAGAATCAGGACTCTTAGCTCGGCGTCATCAATGTTGGCGCCGAGATAACACGTCTCGGCGCTAGCGTCTCTGGCGTCGTGCTCTTGGGCTCGAAGCGAACGTGGAAGATGACATGGCAGCAAGCTCGGCGCTAGCCACCCTGACGCCGAGCCTTTATTTTAACCCCGCCCCAGCCTTTCTGACCGAGCGTTCTTTCTCTTCTTTCTCCTCTCTCTCGGGTTTTCTCTCTCCCTACTTCACCCTACCTCACGAATCGACATATTGAACCTTGGAAACTTTGATTTGATCCGTGGATTTTTGAGAGCAAGGTATCCTCACTCCCCTCCTAGTTTTTTTCGCATCGATTCGGTATATATTAGTCGGATTTTTAAACTTAAGAATCGTCATTACTTAGAGTTTCATTCTATCCCTCAATATATGTATTATACAACCGTAGGATGATGCCAAGGCATGGAAAAACTTGTAAACCTAGGCGTATGTAGTTATGTTATGTGTTCATTGTTGTGCATCAAATGAGAAACCCTAGGTTTACGGTTTAATGTTAATTGCTTTCGGTTCTTAGAATAAAATTGGTTATAATGTAGTTATGGTTCGCATTGACATTTATTTGTGATGTTTTGATTTTTGTTTGTTAAATTACATCCGTTTTGTTAGATACAAGAAATGTTTCGGGAGGAGTTTTGGCGAAAATAGGGTCGTCCTCGAGAATTATTCCCCGACGCGTCTAGCAAAGATGCCACCGTCCCTCCTGACCTCTCTGTCCCTAATTGTGACTATGGTTTCCCGGTCCATGTTTTTCAATCGAAATATCCGGACACAGCGGCGCGTTGCTTCTACACATGCAGTCGTTTTAATGTAAGAAATTATTTCCACTATCCTTTTTCATTTGTGTAAGTATGCTACTAATATTTTGTTGGAATCTCGCTGTGTAGGACCATGAGGTGCTTTTTCTTTCAGTGGATCGATGGTGCAGACAAGTTTGATCCTAGGTATCTTCTTTTCGACAATTGGTTTAGAGGGAGACATCCACGTGAGTACTTCAAGCGGTGGGTTCCACCCCCCCTAACCCTCCGCCAATGACGGCTAAGGAGAAGCACCTAGCCGCAGTTAGACGACTCGAGGAACCTCCTCTGTGCGATTGTGGAGATCGAGCTGTGATAAACCCTAAGAATACATTGGAGTTTGTGTGTCCAAACAAGCATGAAGTAAGTGCAAAGTGTATGTGTTGAAATATTGAGCTAGGATGGTATGGTTCTGGAGGAATTTGGATGGTTTGGAGGAATTCTGGAGGAATTTGTGAGAGGAAAACATTGTTCCGGATGAAAAAAGAAGCGGATCAAGCCGGGTTTAAGGGCACGCGAACGGGGCCATATGTGTTCATGTACTAATGTCTACTTATTTAGGTGTTTTCAGTGGTGAAGTGTCGTTTCAAGGAGTGGTTGTATGGTCCTAAGAACCAATGGCCGGAAGAACCGCGAAAGGTTAAGGAAAAGAAGAAAGAAAGGGTAATTTACAAAGCATCTCCTGTCATGTGCGAATGTGGTGTTAAATCCAACTATGGCCTAGTCCCTTCGGAGCTTGGAATAGGCCATTATTGCGGCCATATGGTTGAGTACGATGAGGTTGGTTATTTTTGTGGTAAACATGAAATCGTATTTTGTTTCTTTTGCTAAGACATATATGATATAATTTTTCGTTTGAACAAAGCACTAGGAAATGCAGGTGGGAATGTTATGATGGTCAAGCTAAGTTCTTGGATGAACTGAAGAAGAGGCAAGTAATTGCACGGAAGAGGGGATATGGACCTGACTACGTCAATCTATTCGTTAAACATCACAAAGAAAAGATGCGTGAGTTTGCTAGACGACGCGATATTTGTAACCCGATCGATGTTGGGCTTAACAAATGGGGATTGGAGAGACGGATGACGTTAGAGGAGGAGAGGGCAAGGAATGAGGCAAGGGAGGAGACAAGAGTACAGATGCAGGTCTTGAACGAGCATGTTGTTGCATTATGTGCCAGTGAGTGCTTGAAAGCCTTTTATTTCGTTGTCTGATTTTAAATGTAATATAATCGCGTTGCTAACTGATTGCATTTTATACATGAAGGGATTGGTTGCAGCGAGGAACATGCCACAGGGTGGCTCATGCAAGGTATGAGGAGAAGAAGTTAGATGAGCATAGATCGCGAGTTGGTCGCACCGTTCAATCACCGATTATGTTGTCTGATGAGGGGGACGAGGATGAGGATGACACTGATAGACTGAGTGAGCTCATTACTCTAGCAGAGGCGGGCTTGTAGGCGCAGGAGACTGAGGATGATACTGGCAGACTGAGTGAGCTCATCGCTCTAGCAGAGGCGGGGTTGCAGGCGGAGGGGGCTGAGGAAGACACTGGCAGATTGAGCGAGCTCATCGGTCTAGTAGAGGCTTGCTTACAGGCGGAGGAGGATGACGAATCGTTCTACACTCAGGCCACAGCGGCCGCAGATGAAGCGGAGGCTGCTTACTACATGCGACAGGCATATCAGAGCAACATAGGTGAGCCTAGCCACAGCAACAGGGTTGTGGTAGAGGCTGGTACTCGGATGATAAGTTGCTTACTCAGTATGTTTTAGACTGAGGATTTGAAAGTGCATTTGCCCCCTATGTCTACTATCGGCACGTACTTCTACTATTATTATGTTGTTTAATGTGGCATAGTATTGAACTTTTCATTATGTGGTTGTTTTCATTATCTATGGTCTTAATATTCCGCTTAATATTATGGACGTATTGAAATGTGAACACGTGCTGCAAATAAAACCTAACGACGTATGGCATTATGTAATTCAACAAACAAAACAAATGAAATGGCATATGAGAACATGTACTGAACTAGGGTACAGAGTTTCCTTCGACTAAACCTAACATGCCTTAGGTAATTAAACCAAACAACAAACACATAGATGTGGCATGTGAATAAGATAAAGTCGTCCTAGTAGTGTGACCACATAGCAAATTATGTTGCACCTTCTCTATAGTAGCCTCCCGTTGTTGTTGTTGTTGGTGGTGGGGGTGACGGGGGAGGCCCCTTGTTCTTGTGGTTAGGGTAGGTGCAATATGAATCATTGCAGAGTGCCTCCTGTGAATCAGCACCATTGTTGTTATCGTCCTGTTCGTCGTCCTTGTAACCGCTACTAACTTCTCTTTCTAGATCGAAGATACGGTCCTGCAGGTAGTAGATGTACTCCGCATGTGGATGAATAGATCGAGGATCGACCCACCTAGTGAACCCATAGTTTTCTTCGACCAAGAAAGACTACAATAAGTATGTTGTGTAAGTTATATAGAAGAGGAACATATTGAAGAAACAAATAGTAATAGCAATTACCCATGCTCACGGGCATTTGAAGAAATGACGACCTCCATCTATTCCCTCAGTGAACATCTGCACTAGGCAGTCTTCACCATGCATGCATTTTGGTCACTCTTCTTTTCTTTCATCGTATCCTCTCAGTGGTGCCTCTTTAGGGAAATCACTTTTGCTCTCAACTGGGAACCTCTCATAAAGAGCTTCCTAAAAGAAATCGGGACCAAGAGGACCCTCCCACCTAATGGTAATTCTCTTCCGCTTTCCTCTCCCTCTGGATGACTCTCTAGACATTGGTACTGCAACGAAAGAAAATGCTGAGGAGTCTTCTTCTTCCTTGTTGTGTGTGTGAATGAGAGGGGGTGAGAGGTTATTTATAGGTTGAGAGGAGGAATGGAGGCCTCTCAATGTGCCATGTCAGCGATCCATGTGCCTCTTCACCTTAGCCCTTGGATCAAACAGTCATAAGATGGATGGTGGAGATATAGTGGAGTTGTGCTTCCTTGCATGCCAGTACTATGTCAGTGAAGTGATAAATCGTTGCTGTCCTTGTATCTGAAAAGACTATTTTTATTGTCTAAAAAGCCTAGATTCGTTCACTGTTGCTTGGTAACCCTAGATTCATCTACAAAGCATATGTACGATACGTTTGGATTATACATGTTCTAATAAATTTACATTTAATCATCCACAGTTACAAAAAATTCATAGTTCTAAAAAATTCGCAAGAGTTTCTCTTGTTTTAGGAGCATCCATAGTTACAAACAGAGACATCATTATATATTCCAAACATTTAATCATCCAAGGAGCAAATTTCAACCACAACGAACATCAGAACCAACATAATATGTCCTGCACAGTCCAAATAGTCCACAATGTCCATACAGTCCCAAATAGTTACAGAAAAGTAAATACAAAATCCATAATAGTGCATACTAACAACTACCACAACCCTCACTGCCTCCTACTCTTGTCCTTACCCTTGTGACTAAGAGCGCTCGTACCTAGAGTGTAAGGGTCATGCGGACGGCGTCGCCTAGTGCCTAGAGGTGGTGTAGGATGAGTCGAGGGAGCGTCATGGAGCTGAGAGGGGCCAAGCTCCTCGTCCCTCTTGTCCACATTGTCGTCGTTGTCTTCCTCGTCCTCATCCCCGTCCCCTATAGCTGCTTGGCTAGAGGAACCCAAGCCTCCTCTGCCTACGGAAGGAATGTACATGTCTTGTGTCGTGTCTATCCTGCAACCACAATGACCAGCCGCACGACATAGCCGATGTTACAGCCTCTATTGTACAAAATTATGTTAACTGAAAGAATCTAACGTATTAATGATATGTTTGAAAGAATATTTTTAATCTTACATCCAGGAAGCTAAGCATGTAGTCGTCCCTGACTCTCGGCCGAATGCGCTCAATCTCTTCAACTGAGCATTTGAGTGTATTGCCCTGCAACAAAGTTCTCAGTAATAATACTTCTGAACAGATAGCAATAGGTTTTGTTTTCTTTTGTACAAGAATCTAACGTATTATAAGGGTGATACGGCTCGAAAGTGGCACTAACTAAAATAGATAACTCCTAATGTCGGTCCAAGAACACCTAATGAATTGTTATGCAACTTAACATACAAAAATAAGGCAATTGGCTTACCACTCTATCCAAGATCGGTCCTACCTCCACCTGCCTTCCTGCACAAGTCGATTGGTCGTACACCGTGTCTTCATCATTAGAGGACTCGATGTCGGTGTAGTCATCTTCTGTCCACTGTACCCTCAGCCTACAACGTGTCGCACGCTGGTACCACGCTTGGTACCGCCTGAACTCACGGTTCGTGTGTGGCTCGTTGTTGTCGTCCACGTTGTCGTTCATCTCCTCCCATTGCTCAATGAAGGACTGGTGGTGCTTCTCCCAGTCAAAAATCTTCCTATTCTTCTAACGATCCAACCTGCACGTATGTCAAAGTTACTTGAATCCATGGACATGTCACCATATTAATAGAAATGGACCATCACGAGACATTTGAAATATCAAAACACTTACTTGTGTAAGTCAACGCCAGTCAAGAATGGAGCCATAGGCCAAAGCTGTCTCACTCCAAATTGGCGTGCAACCCTATCTGGCAGGTGGAACTCGACTGCATAGAAGCAGATTAGAGGGCACCTCATCCTATAGAAATCATCGTCGAACCCACAAACATTGCTCAACTGAAAAGGAAGTGCGCCCTCTCCACCGTACATCTCCCACTCCACCTGCAACATGTCCAAACAAGATGTTAGATGGTATACTAATCCTTTTAAAACTAGCATGGGAAATAAAATTTACTTACACTAGATGTGGTCAGGGTGTCTAGTTCATTCATGAACTCAATGTATGCCCGGTCTAACCTCGCGTATGGAACCCTGACCTTGTCCCAAAGGTATGCCCACATCGGCTGTCGACTTGGAGGCTAACCTTGGAACCACTCACGATGAGCCAGAACCTCTAGATGGCCAACTGGAAGACGAGCCCACATCCACATCTGTAATAGGTACACGCATCCACCAAGTGACGTGTTGGACGAAGACCGATGACACCCCTCGCACAACTGTCAGTATAGAAAACATAAGACTGCAGAGCCCTAGCTGTAGTGACCCGCCTGGTCCCAGTCACTGAGGCAGTGGACCCACATCCAGGACGCACTGTCACCCATGGCATCAGGGAAGAGAACACAGGCAAATAGGTGTAGGATCCACACCCTGCAGTAGTACCCAACTGTCTCCTCATCTGCCTTCTCGGGGCACTGTGCGAACTCTTCCCGTAGCCAGGAGATGAGAACTCCAGAAGTGCGAGCCCCTTGCTCGCCAAGCTCACGCCCAAGGAAGGCCTCCACTCATGCTCTCCAGCCCTCTAACCTACACTGCCCGGTGACTGGGTTGCCATGAATCCTTAGGCCTAGCATCTTCTGACAGTCCTGGAGCATGACTGTCATCTCCCCGAAAGGTAGGTGGAAGCTATGAGTCTCCGACCGCCACCTATATTTTAGACAAAGCAAGATTACTTGTCAAAAAGTCAATCACATGAACAAATGGCCATGAATGGAGGCAATGATTTAATTTAATACCTGTCAACCAACACAGTTATGGCCGCTGAGTTGAACATGGGCAACCCACGATGAACCTGAAAAGAGATGACATCTAGGCCAGCTCTTTGCAGGAAAGGAGTGTACCTGTCGTCGTACCGCATGTCCAAGTACCCACTGTGGGTTCTAGGACGAAGGAGCGGAAGGTCCTACATCGAATAAAACATAGTCTCATGTTACTTCATGAACACATGTATGCTCACCAAAATTTTTAACAAAACTTATAGATTATTACCTACCCTAGCGCTATAAGACGTCATCGGTGGGTCGCATCGTACGTCGGGTCGAGCAGGTGGAATTGCGCCATCCTACAAAAAAAGTGAATGGGTTAGAAATTCAATATACAATGAAACATGAACTTAAAAATGTATAAGTAATTGACACAAATACAAGCATAAATTGAGACATGCATAATTAATTAAATGAATACGACAAATATAAAATAATAAAATCAACCAATAGTCGCACCTCACTAATCTACCAATGGCAACTTCGTGAATTGTGGCCAAGTATACCGCACTTGCCGTACTCGTACTGCTCGGGGTCAATAACAAATGGAGTTCCTCTCCCACGCATCATTCTTCTGGGTATCTGAACTATAACCATCCTGTGCCTCGTCCTCTACTTTGATCCACGCTTGTTCCAACGGTAAGCTGGATCCGCAATGTACTTGGGCCCATCATATGGAGGCCACTCTCTAGGGTCCCGAAAAGGCATGAAGTTGGGGCTCCATGTGTGCACAAGCGTGTCGACACTGAACTCGTGAGGTATCCTCCTCTTGATATTATAGTTGCGATGCCTATTTGCTGCCACCAAATAAGAACATAGAAAGTGGTACTGCCTTGGTTTACCACAAGTGCATTTGAAATCTTGGAGGACAACCACATGCATCCTCGACTCTTGGACCTCGCCGTCGGATGTTGTACCACCCCTATGCTTGACCTGATAAGTCCCCGTGGCGTGGTCAAAGCATGTAACCTCATGTGTGCCAGCCCTTTCTTTTGCCTTCTCTAGGTGTGCCAGCCCTTTCTTTTGCCTTCTCTAGGTGTCCCCAATAGCAACTTATTGAATGACTCCACCATGTTGCTACACTAAAACTCGTACCTCCATCCATCGACGTCGTGAGCTCTCGTCCATTTCTCCAAATCCCTCATCAAACCTGTGAGCCATTGTCTATCTTTTGCATTTGATGCGGTTCTGACCTGCTCCAACTTTTTCTGAAAGTACTTGTCCTCAAGCTGTTGAGCAGCCTCCTAGAATAGATCAAAGCTACCCTTCACACCATCCTTCCAGAGTAGAATCTCGGCAAGGTGTCGAGTACACCAACGATGGTGCAAAGGTGCATACCCCTCTATCTGCTCTCGCACGGTATTAAGTATGCCCTGGTGCCTATCAGATATGACGCCAACCTCCCTGCCAGGCCCAACCACGTGTATCCAGACTAGCCTCAAGAACCATCCCCAACTGTCATTGTTCTCCTTCTCAACCAAAGCAAATGCCAAAGGAACCAACTTGTTGTTCGCATCATAGGATATGGCTATAAGAAGTGTGCCCTGGTATTTGCCAATAAAAATGTACCATTAATGGAGAAGACGAGACGACAGTGCCTAAAGGCCTCGACACACTGAGGGAAGCACCAGAAAGCATAGAAGAATATCTGCCTCCCATCCTTCCATGCATTTGGTTTTGGGATGTACTCATAATGCATGCCTGGATTCACCACTTTGATTGCATTGAAAAGAACTGGCAGCTGCTCATACCCATCCTCCCGGTCCCCATATATCATCTTCCATGCTCGCTGCTTAGCCCTCCATGCTTTACCATAAGTTATCACATAACCTCCATACAATGCCTCAATGGTCCTGATAATTGTCATCACCTTCATGTTGGGTTCTCCCTGCAAAATTCCCATCAACCGCTTGGCAATGAGGGTAGATGTCAACTGTCGATGCCTCAGTGTCAGCTCATGATCAACACAATTGTGTGGCCCGACAACTTTTGTGATCTTCCATTTTTCGATGACCTGTTGCTTCCTTGCACAAATCCTCCATGGGCAGCGTTCCTTGTCACACACAATTGTGTAATGGCGCTCCGCATATGAATGCAATACCTTGTAAGGTCTCTTTCGTATCACTGTAAAAGCCTACAACCACCTCTTCGATGCAGGGAGGTCATTGAACACCCTCCCATTCTCAATTACCATGTTAGGACCGGCCTCAGGAGCTTCTAGGAGCTCATCATCATGTCCTTCTACAAACGCCTGATCAGAATGAGCAAGATCACCGAACTCGTGAACTCTTGGATCACGGCGGCCGGGAAAGATATTGTCGGTGTTTTGTACAAGCACCGGCAAGTAAATTTATAGTAATGCGCATTTGGCTCGGATGGTGCACTAAAGGACACAAGATTTATACTGGTTCGGGCTGAATATCCCTATGTCTAGTTTGTTGCTGCTCGTGTTATTAGCACCATGAATGGTTCATAGTAGGGGATACAAACAATCGAGAGAGGGACAGGTCCCAAGTCTCTGATGAAAGGGTCAAAAGGAGGCCAAGAGCTTAGTAGCAGCTTGACTGTGTGTGTGTGTTGTGTCATCCCGAGTCGGTCTTCCTCCTTTGTTGGAAGAAGCACATCCCCTTTTATAGATGAAGGGGACGGCTTTACAAGGGTGAGGGCTTAGGATGCGTGCTCTACCTAGCCTTGTGGCTCACGTCTACCTAGCCTGGTTACCCATTCTGATGGGCGTGAAAGGATGATAAGCGCCTATAATACTGTCGATGCCTCTGTAGAATGTCAGGATGGTTGCAGAATAGTGCCCTGCGCAGGGTATGGGCTGTACTACAGTGGTTTTGACTTATGAGCCTCGCCCAGCCTTGCTCTTCACGCCTCATAGTTCCTATGAGTCTCCGTCGGAGGGACGTAGGGTCGGGATCCAGAGTAGCGCCGTGGGCAAGGTCTTCCGATTTGGTGGACCCAAGGGGTCGGGAAGCGAGCGCCGCTCCCTTGGGTCCATAGCGTAATGACGAAATATCCATCATTTATGGAGATCGCAAATCATTTTCTGAAGCGTAGCGGTTGTCGTATATCTTCGTCGGCTTCCGTGTCCTAGAGCTGAAGGCGGTGCCTACAACTCTACAGGGCGAGGAGCACGTACTTGCGATACTTTTTAGTCTCTGCGGCACTCGGAAGAGTCTAAAGCACACGTCCCGTCGTTCCCTGGCAGTACCTTTCCTGCTAGGGCGCAGGGTATGATCCTTGACGCCGTGGTTGACCCAGACGTCTTGTCTTTCCCTGTACCCGTCATTATGAGGGAATGGGGAGGAGTTGTTAGGAAAGATGAAACCAATCTTTAGATATTTGAGCGGGGCGAGGTTCGTCCTTGGTCGTCGGGCGAGGCAGAGACCAGTCCTTATCCCTTGGTCGAGACCGAGCCCATCCCTCAGGGGTCGGGCGAGGCGGAATTTTATCCCTTAGTCCTCGGGCGAGGTAGGGCTGTCCCAAAGGCATTGGGCGAGGCGGAGCTGTCCCAAAGACATCGGGCGAGGCGGAGCTGTCCAAAAGGCATCGGGTGAGGCAGAGACTAGCCCGTAGCCCTTGAGCGAGGTGAGGCCGGCCCAAAGGCATCGAGCGAGATAGAGACTAGCCCTTAGCCCTCGGGTGAGGCGAGGCCAGCCCTAAGGTGTCGGGCAGGATGGAGAGTAGCCCTTAGCCCTCGGGTGAGGCGGAGCTGTCCCAAAGGTGTCGGGCGAGGCGGAACCAAACTCCCGTCATTCGGGCAAGGAACATGGCGGCGCCCTTGTCCATCTAGAAGTTTTTAACGTTCGATGGTTATTGGTTCCACCTCCTAGGGTACCCCAGTATTAGGTCCCCGACAGTAGCCCCCGAGCCTCCAGGTGATTCGGATAGAATCGCCTGGGGGTGTTCTTGATTTTGTCGGAGTACTTTGACGGAGGGTGCGCGCGAGCGCACCCGATGGGTGTAGCCCCTGAGCCCCCGGGTGATTCGAGTAGGGTTGCCCGAGGGGTTGTATCGGACCTTTCGCGGGTAAGGCTGAAGGAATTAGTTTTTCATCAACTAGATATTTTTTTCGAAGGGGTCGTGGTATCCTGTTCGCGGGGATCTCATTTAGGGCTGACCTAACTGGGGCTTGACCATGGATCATGACCCCAGTAATGCTTGTGCCCTTGATTTTGGATAATTCGTGGACCCGTCCTTAGTTGGGCCGGTCGCCGAGCTTCTAGGCCCTAGGTGGGCCAAAGAGAAAAAAATCTTCATGACCTGCATTCCCCAGGTGGGAAGAGAGTCCAGATTCACCTGGGGAAGGCAAACCGTCCACCGTGATTTTCGATGGGAGAGGATAGGGACTGTGAGCGCGTGTCCCATGACGTGACGCGGTAGTGCGCATGGTAGGCCCGGAGATCGAGGTAGATGGTTGCCCTTCTCATGTCCGTCGCCCCTATAAAACCATGGGGTTCGCCCCCAAGGTTCCGTATTTCACCCCCTTGCCTTTGTGTCTGAAACATCCACCGCTAGTCGCCCTAGCCTCCTACTCCCGCACCGTCACCATCGACCGGCTTGCATCCGTGTTGCAGCCACCGTCAAGCTTGCGCCCGCCTCGTAGCCGCCGTCGAGCTCGCCCTCACCTTTCTCCCCAATTGCTTTAATGGAGTTGTGGGGTAGATCTGGCATCACCTCTCGGCGCTTGGAGGGCCTCGTCCGCCGTGGCCTTCTCCATCCACTATCCGCCATCCAGGAGTGGCTGTTGCCTGGTGATGAGCATGAGTCAGCGCCACCTGAAGGGTATGTCGTGTCTTTCGCCATTTTCCATGAGCGGGGATTTGCCGTACCCACGCATAGATTCCTTCGGGGGCTGCTGGATTATTATGAGGTGGAGCTACAGCATCTAACTCCCAACGGGGTTCAACATATGGCAGCGTTTCTTGCCCTGTGCGAGGGTTTCCTGGGGATCGATCCCCATTTTGATCTGTGGCAGTATTTCTTCACCGTCAGTTTGTCGAAGAGGCGGATCGGGGGGAAGGAAGTGAATGTGCCGATGGGATGTGCTAGCGTTCATCTACGCCATACCCAGTTGAGGGGTTACCCATTCATGCGTCTGGCGACCTCTAACAAGGGATGGCACTCGCATTGGTTTTATGTCAGGGATGATGTGAGTGCCACCCTGCCGAGGTACACCGGGCGCCTTATTGAAGAGGCTCCGGAGTCGTGGACTTGGGGCGTCCAGCTCAAATACAAGAAGCACCTTTCCGACCTTCTTTCAGCCCTCCAAGCCCTGAAGGAACGGGGCGCAAAGGGGGCGGGGATTATTGGCACCTATCATGCGAGGAGGGTGGTGCCGCTGATGGTGCGTGCGCTTCCCCTGCATCGGATGATGCCCGGGATGTCGTTCGAGGGGACGGTGCTTGTTGACGAGGCACTCCCTTTCTCGGAAGTGGCGCAGCGCATTAAGGAGGCAACGGAGCCGACAAAGGATTCCGCAGGTGGTGTCCTCGACATTGTGTATCCGGTGCCCGGACATCCCCCAATGTTGCCGAAACCTGGGTTCTTCGAATTCATAAGCCTTCTTCTCCCGTGCTCTTTCTTTTTCCTGAATCTCCATATTTTTGATACTCGCTTTTGTGACGTTGGGACCAGCCGAGGGGGCTAGGCCTCAAAGATAGTCTAGTTCCGCTACCAAGGAACAAGGCCCTAGCGGCGGCGAATCGCCTCACGGCCGAGCAGGACAAAAAGGCAAGGGAGCAGATGAAGAAGGAGAGACGACTGAAGTAGGAAGCATAGGATCGGGGAGAGGACGTGAGCAGTGATGACGACGACGACGATGATGATGATGACAACGAGGTAGCCATCGACGTGGATTGGGGCGTCCTGGAGGACGAGGACACGCTGACAAGTGCCCACCCGTCCGTGCAGGGACCCTTCCCGTTCCACGTGGAGGGAACCGAGTCGGTGAGGTCGGTGGAGGCCGGATAGTCCGCCGCTTCGCATGGCGTGCAGGCTGAGGATCGGTGGATGGGGGAAGGCGGGCCTGCCACCGCTGACCCCGAGGTGATGGTGGAGGGGAGTGGCTCTGGTGCCATGCCCCATGAGACGGTGGAGGGGAGCGGCTCTGGTGTTGCGCCCCATGAGGTAAGGGAGATGAGTCCCCCTGCCGTAGAGCAGGTGGCAGGCTCGAAACAGTCCCGCCCAGATGAGTTGGGGTAGGGATCTAGGGATCCATCCCCAAAACGCTTCCATCGGCCGAAGGCGTCAGCGTAAGCCGCTGGTTCCCCTGTTTTCATCCTTTTTCCCTTTCTATTTTGATCTAATGGCTTTTACCTTTGTGTAGGTTCTTGCAGACGGGCCACTCCCTAGGGCTGGTGCCCAAGAAGAGCCTTGCCATTTAGGTGGGACGGATGGCGCTGCCCGGCGTCGCCCCTATTTCGGGCAGGAGTGGTGCCGATGTTGGAGCTGTGCTGGCCGATCCGATGGCGCCTGTGGTGGTGCCCGCGCCCTCGGTGGTTGCTGAGCAGGCAGCATCTTCCGTGGCGGGCGTGGTACAGCCGGCCAAGGGTCTGGGATCATTGACGGAGGTGGTGCCTGAGGGCGCAGTGCAGTCCATGCCGCCGGAGACCTAGGTGGAAGTGGCCGTGACCGTGCCAAGCCCAGTGGGGCTGGATGTTGCCGTGATGGTGTCCGAGGGGGTGGCGCAATTGATGCCATCGGTGGCCTAGGCCGTGGCGGACGAGGCGGGCCGAATGGAGGCGGACATGGCCGGAGGGTCATCGGGCATGGCGGTGGTGCCACATAGGATCAGGAGGGAGCCACCCCTGGCCCCTTTATCGGGAGGCAGCCGCTCCCCCGTGCGGGGGGAGCCACCGCTCCAGTGGATGGCTGCCCAGGATTCGACGTTGGCTCTTTTCTCGCTCGACGATCATGCCGAGAGCATGGAGCAGGAGAGTCTTGACGTCGGGATCTCGACCATGCTGGATGCCCTGGACCAGGCCAGAGGAGCCCTGCATGAGATCGTTGTTCCTACTACCCAGGTATTCGCTTGATGTTCTTCTTTCTTCGCATGTTTTTGTGTTTTCGTATTTCTGACACCGGTCTTCATTTTAGGTCATTGTTGCTCGCAGTCAGAACAAATCCTAGTTCCTCTGTGAACAGAAGGCAGAATGGGATCACCTTGCCGAGGAGGCCCGACTACGAGGAGATGTGGGTGCGTAGCTTGCTGCCGCCCAGCAGTGGGAGGTCCAGGCGCGTCAGGACACGGACGATGCCCACGGGATGTTTGAGGACTTGTCGGCGAGGACAAAGCTAGATGAGGAGGAGATCGCTAGGCTCCAAAAGGAGCGAGACGAGCTGCTACAAAAGAATGCCGCGGCTAGTGAGAAAGCCAGTGAGCTCCTGGCGGAGCTATAGATAGAGCAGGACCTCAAGCTAAAGGCTGAGGAGAGGTCCGTGATGTTGCAGGAAAAGGCAAACCAGGATGCCACAGTGATCGAGCGGATGACCCGAGAGCACGATGAAGCGTGTCGGGAGGCCAAGGCACGCCAGACGGATCTTGGAGTCGAGGTGACCCAACGGTTGGATGCCGAGGAAGTTTCTGCCGGTTTGCGCACTGATCTTGCCGAGGCGTGGCGGCTTCTTCAAGCTAAAGGTGATGAATATGATCACCTATCCCTCACCATTCTGGCGGTCTACGACAACCTACAGGTGGCACAAGAGGAGGGGACCAGCTCGCTCGTGACCCGTGCCACTAGTATCACGGCCCGGGTGGGCCAGCTTGAGGAGAGTGCTTTTCACGCTGGGATCACCCAGGCCTTCACCGTCGCCCATGCTCATTACGAGAAGGAGATCAACCTGGCGGTGATGAGCGAAGGTTTCCCGCCTACTTATGAGGATGATGAGCTGGATGCGATTGAGAAGGTGGTGGCTCCTCTTACAAAGAACCTGGCGGATAATCTAAAGGAAATAGTTCTCCCTTTACGGGAGTAGTCAGTCTAATAAATTCAAACAAAACTTATATGTAATATGTAAACAAGTCTTGGTACCATCGAGTCTGGAAGCAATTTTGTGATTTTGCTTCGTAATTTCATTTTGTCGTTTGGTTTTTTGCGATCTTACCAATCTGTTCCCCTGAATCTTGCCGCTGGTCTTAACGCGAGGAGGGAATATGATGTAATGATTGTTTTGAAAAAAGGAAGGGAGGTAGCCGTACCTTAACCAGCCCCCGAGTAAGGTCCGACCCCCTGCATTTGCTGGGGTTGGGTGTTACTGGAGACCGGAACATTTAGATGGAATCCCATTCTATGGTTTTTGTGACAGGGTCGGTGAAGTCCTTGGATGTCGTTGCACTATTCCCCGCCCTGCCTTCCAATAGAATTCCCCAAATGGGGACTCTATGGGCTTGGCAAGGGAGGGCCTTCGAACCTGTGTCCCTATATTGAGCGGCTCGAGCCCCCGAGCCTTGTCCGGGTCTGATAGGGGTCAGCCATAATTTGTGTGTTACCCCATCCTCGATTTTCGCAATCGGAGGGGCTGAGTAAATGACACTTGCCTCGATGGCTCGAGTATCGCGCTCAATGAGCTCGCTAACGGGTACGTTCGTGTGGAATCTGGGTCCATCATTTGCTGATGGGGTCGGCAGAGCCCTCTGGTGGCACTCCACAACTTCTTAACCCACCTCCCGATAGATGCCCGAGCCATTCGATAGGCTCAGGCGGCCTGATGGCCTCTCAATGGAGATTCTATGGGTTTGGCTTGGTTTTATAATCGAACGAGAAAAGGTTGAGACATCCTTGTCCGTTTCTGAGCAGGGTTGGGCAAGGCCGCTGGGGCTCGTCTCAGTTATTTCTCCCTGGCTCTTGTTTGGCACGAGGCGGCCTTGAGCCCTTCGTGGGCCGACCTTTGAACCTCGGCCTGCTGCCACCTATATCGAATGAGGCGACGGCCGTTTCGTGACGCGACACGAAGCGTTGGGATGCAACTTTTTGCATATGTAATGTTTGAATGTATAATTTAATCAAAATGAAGGCGGGGTCGGTAACGTTACCTTGGCGGCATGAGTGATGGAAAGCTCCTACCAGATGTGTTCGTGTGGGGTTCGGGCCCTGATGTTTGCGACGAGCTTGGAGTAACCTGCATAAGAATCGCTATTCTTTGTTTTTTGTATCTCGGTGGCTGTCTGGGCCATTTGATTGACTTGGGCGACTTGACAGCTTCTCCTTTGGGGGAGATTCTGTAGGCGGACCCCTCCGAACCCTTCTTGAGAAGGCAGATGTCGAAGCTGGAGATGCGGGGGGCGTTGAGTATGATTATTCTGGTGAACAGAAACATCGTAGCTACCGGGGCGTAGGGTCTGCTAGTTCATCCAGTTTTACTCAAAGTTCTATGCCCATATTCTACGCCCCTGGTTTCAAGCGTACGGAGGGGTCGGGTGAGGAGGATGTCTAGACTGGTAGACACCCTCGGCAGCCCCCGAGTGATGTTCGTGTCCCTGCCGTTTGATGGGGTCGGAAGCTCGGTAATGAATTTTAACGCATAAAGTAAGAAGGCAGAGATGCTTATCTTTCTTTGGACATTCGTTTGTCGTCTCTCCTGGGCCGCATGGTCGACCTAGGAGATCCGTTGGGCTCCCCTTCACAGAGGTCCTGTCGTCGGATCGTTCTGTGGTCCTGCATGGGGAGGCGAAGGGTCGTCTGCCCATGTGGGCGCCTTAATTGCCATGTCCGGAGCGGGTCAGTGGCGGGCCATACCCAGGCAGTATCCCGTTTGACCGGGGGGCGCCTCGTCGATCGGGGCACGTCCCATCAGTTCCGGCACGTCCCCTCAGGTGTCTATCAACATTGATTTCGTATTCAAGCAGGAGAAGGGAGAGAGTTTTTTGTCCCAACCTTTTGCCTTTCCTTAGCTACAGCGCCTCCTCTTTAAATAGGGAGGGGGAGGGGAGTTCTCATCCCACCTCTTATTCTACCTCTGAGCCGCTATCTCTCCTTCTTCTTCCTTTTCACCGAGTGAGGAAGGGTAATGCCAGAGAGAGAGAGAAACTCACTGATCCGCTCGTGAATCCAGAGTGTGATGTTGGGCTGGAGGTCATCTAACGTAGATGAGTTGGTACGGATCGCCTTTGCCAAGAAGGGGTCGCTGCCTTTGAAGGGGGAGGAGCACTAGAAGGTGCCGAGCATTGTCGGCTTCGCCGTTGTTCGTTGTGGCCTTCCATTGGTGGCGGGCGTCCCCCATGTAGACACTGTTGTTGGGGTTGTGGCTGATGATGATGGCGTAGCTCCCAGTGGAGGGGCGCCACTGTCAACGATGTGGTGCTTGGCGTTGTAGATGATGGTGCCTTCGAGGATCCTACGGAGCGGCAGGATGTCGCTGATGGAGAGCATGGCGCGGTGGCCGCAGTAGACGAACTAGCCCGTGCACATGCCCCGGGCGTTGCCGATGGAGAGCATGGCGCAGCGGCCGCAGTAGATGAACTGGCCCGTGTACATGCCCCGGGCGTTGCCGATGGAGAGAGTGGCGCGGCGACCGCAACAGTACTTGTAGTAAAGCTAGGCAGAGACTGTAATTGAATAATTTTGTGGGGAAGCCCCCGAGTAAACAGTCCTCTGAATTTACAAGTATATTAGTCCTTTTTGTGATGAAATCACTTTGTAAGTGGTGAATTTGTGAAAAAATGAACAAATTTTCATCTTTTGTTATGGCAAACAGCCCTTTAGCTTCCTCTTTCTGTAAAAAAGGTTTTTGTGCCCTCCGACCCTTCCCATGGTTTAAGCCGTAAGAAACTAGGAGTGCGGGTGAAATAATTCTGATCACGCTGGTGAGCAAAGAGGTCACAGCCACTGGGGCGTGGGTCTCCCACAGTCCTACTAGTTGTACTCAGAATTTGTTCTCGAAATCTTAGTCCTTAGGACTTTTTTACGAGAAGAATCGGAAAACTTAGAGAACGTTTGCAAATATAACACAGGAAGTTTTTGCAAGCGTACTACTTGTATCACTCATGTCAGCCCCCGAGTGAGGTCTGACCCCTCGCAATTTGCAGGGGTCAGATGCCAATAAGGATTGAGGTTTTGTAATGACAAAAACTGATAAGGAAGAGTATGCGTTTATTTAAGGATAAAAACGACATAGCTGCTCAATGTTCCAGGCGTTGGTGAAGACCTCGCTGTTGATGGTTTTCAACCTATAGGCACCTGGACGAAGTACTTCCGCGATGATGTAGGGCCCCTCCTAGGGCGGTGAAAGTTTGTGGCAGTCCTTGTTGCTCTGCACAAAGCAGAGGACGAGGTCCCCGACGTTGAAGGCTCGACCCCGTACCCATCGGCTATGGTACCGTCGCAATGCCTGCTGGTACTTAGCTGAACGGAGGAGGGTGATGTCGCGGGCTTCATCTAGCTGGTCCATGGCATCTTGGTGGGATGCCTCGGTCCCCTGTTCGTCATACGCTCTGATTCTTGGTGCTCCATAGTCAAGGTCCGTTGGGAGAACAGCCTCGGAACCGTAGACCATGAAGAAGGGTGTGTAGCTAGTGGCCCGGCTAGGTGTTGTCCTTAGGCTCCAGAGCATGACTGGAAGCTCAGCAAGCCAGCGCGCCGAACTTGTTTAACCGGTTGAAAATTCTGGGCTTGAGGCCTTGCAGGAGCATGCCATTTACACGCTCGACCTGCCCGTTCATCCGGGGGTGCGCGACGGCTACCCAATCAATCCGGATGTGTTGTTTATCGTAGAATCGAATGATTTTCCTGCCGGTGAACTGTGTGCCATTGTTTGTGATGATGGAGTTCGGTACTCCGAAGCGATGGATGATGTCGAGGAAGAATAACACAGCTTGCTCAGATTTGATCGTGGGGATCGGTCGAGCTTCAATCCATTTTGTAAACTTGTCTATGGTGACAAGCAGGTGGGTGAAGCCCCCGAGCGCCTTTTTGAGTGGCCCAACCAGGTCGAGCCCCTAGACCACGAAGGGCCACGTGATGGGGATCATCTGGAGCGCCTGGGCCGGGAGGTGAGTCTGCTAAGCGTAGTACTGACATCCTTCGTAGGTGAGTGAAGCCCCCTTGTGATGGCTGAGATTTTCTCCAGGTTGGCTTCGATGCCACGTTTGGAGACAATAAAGCCAAGCAGTATGCCCCTCAGGACCCCGAAAACACATTTTTCAGGGTTGAGTTTGATGTCATTTGCCCAGAGTTTCGCAAAGGTTTGTTCAAGATCGGCAACAAGGTGGTCAGCCCGCTTGGACTTAACTACGATGTCATCGACGTAGGCCTCAACGGTCCACTCGATGAGGTCCTCGAAGCAGTTGAGCATACAATGTTGGTAAGTTGCCCTAGCGTTCTTCAGACCAAATGGCATTGAAACATAGTAGAATGATCCGAAGGGGGTGATAAAAGATGTTGTGAGCTGGTCGGATTCTTTCATCGCGATCTGGTGGTAGCCAGAGTATGCGTCAAGGAAGCAGAGGGTTTCGCACCCTGAGGTGGAATCAACTATTTGGTCAATGCGTGGTAAAGGAAACGAGTCCTTTGGGCACGCCTTGTTGAGGCCCGTGTAGTCGACACACATCCTCCATTTCCCGCTCTTCTTTCGTACAAGAATGGGATTTGCTAGCCACTCTAGGTGGTATACTTCCCTGATGAACCTAGCAGCCAATAGTTTTGCTATCTCTTCACTGATGGCCTTGCGCTTTTCCTCGTCGAAGCGGCGCAGGCGTTGCTTCACCGGCTTGGAGCCTGGGTGGATTTTTAAAGTATGCTCGGTGACCTCCCTCGGGATGCCTGGCATATCCGTGGGTTTCCACGCAAAGATGTCTTTGTTATCGCGGAGGAAGTCGACGAGCATGCTTTCCTATTTGGAAGAAAGCGAAGTACCAATACGTACCCTCTTAGCCTCGGAGCTGCAGGGTCCACAAGGACCTCCTTGGAGCCCTCTGCTGGTTTGAATGACCCGGTTGTTGTCTTGGCGTTGGGTGTTTTTTTGGCAACCTCCTCCCTGAGGGTGGCGAGTTCTTTGGAGGCAATGACTGCGGAGGCGTGATAGCAGCATTCGACTTTGCACTCGTAAGCACGCTGGAAGGAGGTGTCGATGGTAATGACCCCGTGGGGACCCGGCATCTTTAGCTTAAGGTATGTATAGTTGAGGACGGCCATGAACTTCACGTAACACGGTCGTCCTAGGATGGCGTGAAAAGTTGGAGGGAACCCCACTACGTCGAAGGTGAGGGTCTCAGTCCTGTAATTTGACCGATCCCCGAAAGTGATGGGCAGATCGATCTGCCCTAGTGGCATGGCCTGCCTACCAGGCACGACGCCATGAAAAGGTGCTCGGACGGGATGGAGGTTTGTTCGGTCGACGACCATCTCGTCGAGCGTCTTTGGGTACATGATGTTGAGGCCGCTGCCTCCGTCCATCAGTACCTTTGTGAGCTGCTTTGGGCCGACGATCGGGTCGACGACAAGCGGGTACCTTCTCGGGTGTGGGACGGTGCCTAGATGGTTGGCCTAGTCGAAGGTTATGGTGGATTTTGACCACCGGAGGAAGGCAGGCGTGGCCGGTCTGGCCGTATAGACCCCGTGGCGTGCGACCTTCTGGCGGCGTTTGGAGTCGTAGGCCGCTGATCCTCCGAAGATCATGAGAGCGCCATTCGGAGTCGGAAAGGCATCGTCCTTCTCCTCAGCATCATCTGTGCCGGGGGCAGGTTTCTTCCCCTACTCCCCTTTGTTGAGACCCCGGACAAGTATTTGCGCATGAGGCCACATTCCTTGTATAGATGTTTGGCCAGGAAAGCGTGGTTTGGGCATGGCCCCTCGAGCATTTTTTCAAAGTGGGTCGGAGTGCCCTCCATGGGCTTCCGGCCATCTTTACGGTCGGCAGCGGCCACGAGCGAGTTGTCGCGCCGTTGCTTCTTATTCTTTCTTTTGGCGGGACGGTTGGAGGCGCCCTCGTCGGCGTCCTCGTCCCACCTCGCCTTGCCGTCGGTGCGGTCAAAGATGGCTCCGACCGCCTCCTCTCCTGAGGCATGGCTGGTGGCAATGTCTAGAAGTTCCTTGGTGGTCCGTGGGCCCCTGCGCCCCAGCTTGTGGACCAAGGACTCGCAGGTTGTCCCGGATAGGAAGGCTCCTATCACGTCGGCGTCGGCAACATTAGGGAGCTCATTGTACTACTGGGAGAAGCACCGGATGTACCCGCGGAGGGTTTCATTGGCCTTCTGGTGGCAGTTCTTGAGGTCCCATGGGTTTCCAAGGCATTTGTATGTGCCCTAGAAGTTTCCCACGATGATCTCTGTTAGATCCACCCAACTTTGAATGGCGTTGGACGGTAGGTGCTCCAACCATGTTCGTGCCGAATCGGCCAAGAATAGTGGGAGATTGCGAATAATGAAATCATCATCACTCGCACCACTGGCCTGACATGCAAGCCGATAGTCTTCGAGCCAAAGCCTGGGGTTTGTTTCCCCAGAATATTTAGGGATGTTGGTAGGCGGTCAATACCTTAGTGGGAACGCAGTGTTGAGGATGTGTCGGCCAAAGGCCTGAGGGCCTGGTAGGCCAGGGCTCAGGCTTCGGTACTCATTACTGTCATAGTGTCCACCACATCAGGGATGGTAGCCACGGCATGCTGCCTCTCCATCGTCACCGTGGGCGTGTTTGCGAGCGTCGATGGTGCTGCATACGTCGTGGTCACGGCCGAGGCGTTGATGCACCAGGACGGCGGAGGGCTGCTTGCCGCCTGGCGGTGCTTGGTGAACGGACGTGTCCTTGGTGGGATGCACTGAGGGTGTGCACTGGCTAGTGTCGGGTTCACGTCATCGAGACAACGAGCTTTCTGCCTGCTGCGCCGCCGCACGCTCGAGCAACGTGCGAATTTCTCGACGGGTGTAGCGATCCTCGGACGTCGCGGCCTCCGGAAGGCCGTGCAGCAAGGCCGTCACTGCGGTGATGTTTTGGCTTGCCCGAGCGAAGTGAGGAAGGCCCCCGTAATCGGTGAGGATCCTCTAGTGTATGGTGCGGGCCGTGGTGCGTGCGCGCCCACCGCCTTCGCGGCGTTCAATCTCGCGATTGATGTCCGTGTACTCCTGGACGAGCCCTTGTCCGGCCTCATCGATCTCCAGCTTGTGGGCTCTCAGCTGCTCCATCCCCAAACGAGATGGGGGTGTTGCCTCCCCCTGGATCTGCCGTCAGGGTCATTTGTCAGGGTAGCCACTTCCTCAAAGATGTCCTCAACGTGCCCCTCGGGGGTCCGCACCATGAAGCACTCCTAGGAAGGGTGATGGCTCCCCCTACTAGAGTCAGAGCTGGAGGACGACTCTGGTTCCTCCACGAGGAGCCCATAGAGTGTCTCTGGATCATGTTCGATTACCCCCACGAACTCACTGTCCGTAGGCAGCTAAACCATGCATAGTGCCAGAAGGTGGCCGGCGGTCGCGCGCGGCATTGTGGAGACCGAATGGAAATGCTGTCAGGGCGCTTCGTACGGGGCCTTCCAGAAATATGGTGATGCTGCGCGGGGGCTCCCTGGATAACTAGGGTCCAAGGGAGTTGCCCCGCGGGCCCTCAAGCCTCAAATGGCTGAGGTTGATGGAAGGGAGAGACTGTGCGGCCATGTGGGTCAGCACCAGTTCTCCTCCTAGTGTGACGATGAAATCTAGGTCGCCGAAACGCACATGTGCGCCTGGGGCCCAGCTGATTGCGTGGGTGGCCATCCGAGGCCTGATTTGGAACGCGCAAGGCCCCTACCTAGCGCGCCAACTGTCGGTGTTTCGTATAAGCACCGGCAAGTAAATTTATAGTAATGCGCGTTAGGCTCAGATGGTGCGCTAAAGGACACAAGATTTATACTGGTTCGGGCTGAATATCCCTACGTCCAGTTTGTTGCTGCCTGTGTTATTAGCACCGTGAATGGTTCGTAGTAGGGGATATAAACGATCGAGAGAGGGACAGGTCCCAAGTCTCTGATGAAAGGGTCGAAAGGAGGCCAAGAGCTTAGTAGCAGCTTGACTATGTGTGTGTTGTGTCGTCCCGAGTCGGTCTCCCTCCTTTATTGGAAGAAGCGCATCCCCTTTTATAAATGAAGGGGACAACTTTACAAGGGTGAGGGCTTAGGATGCGTGCTCTACCTAGCCTTGTGGCTAACGTCTACCTAGCTCGGTTACCCATTCTGATGGGCGTGAAAGGATGATAAGCGCCTACAATACTATCGATGCCTCTGTAGAATGTCAGGATGGTTGTAGAATAGTGCCCTATGTAGGGTATGGGCTGTACTACAGTGGTTTTGACTTATGAGCCTCGCCCAGCCTTGCTCCGCACGCCTCCTAGTTCCTATGAGTCTCTGTCGGAGGGATGCGGGGTCGGGATCCGGAGTAGCGCCGTGGGCAAGGTTTTCCGATTTGGTGGACCCAAGGGGTCGGGAAGCGGGCGTCGCTCCCTTGGGTCCATAGCGTAATGACGGAATATCCGTCATTTATGGAGATCGCAAATCCTTTTATGAAGCATAGCGGTTGTCGTATATCTTCATCGGGTTCCGTGTCCTAGAGCTGAAGGCGGCGCCTACAACTCTACAGGGCGAGGAGCACGTACTTGCGATACTTTTCAGTCTCTACGGCGCCTAGAAGGGTCTAAAGCACCCGTCCCGTCGTTCCCTAGCAGTACCTTTCCTGCCGGGGCGTAGGGTATGGTCCTTGACGCCGTGGTTGACCCGGGCATCTTGTCTTGCCCTGTACCTGGCATTATGAGGGAACGGGGAGGAGTTGTCAGGAAAGACGAAACTAGTCTTTAGATATTTGAGCGGGTCGAGGTTCATCCTCGGTCGTCGGGCGAGGCAGAGACTAGTCCTTATCCCTTGGTCGAGACCGAGCCCGTCCCTCAGGGGTCGGGTGAGGCGGAATTTTATCCCTCAGTCCTCGGGGGAGGCGGGGCTGTCCCGAAGGCGTCAGGCGAGGCAGAGCTGTCCCAAAGGCGTCGAGCGAGGCGGAGCCGTCCCAAAGGCATCGGGCGAGGTAGAGACTAGCCCGTAGCCCTTGGGCGAGGTGAGGCCGGTCCAAAGGCGTCGGGTGAGACGGAGACTAACCCTTAGCCCTCGGGTGAGGTGAGGCTGGCCCTAAGGTGTCGGGCGGGACGGAGACTAGCCCTTAGCCCTCGGGTGAGGCGGAGCTGTCCCAAAGGTGTCGGGCAAGGCGGAACCAAACTCCCATCATTCGGGCAAGGAACGTAGCGATGCCCTTGTCCAGCATGGTCCAGTATATTCCAGCCCACATAACTTTGAGCCCAAAGCTACAACGTCTTGTGCACAGCATAGAAGCGGCTAGGGGAACAGCAAGCAGGGAACCAAGCCAAAACGTATGTGTATGCATGGGGACACACACGAGTGAGTCTGACGACCCTGGCTCGCTAAACACCTCTACGATGAGTACAAAAACACGCAGTACGTGCACGTACACCAACACACACTCTAGCATGCAGACCTAGCACAGGCTGCTCTGATCGTAGTTGTCGTCTCTGCCAGGCGGAGCATCGGCGGTGGCGGCGGACGAGATCGAGAACTTGTCGTTGATGCCCGTGTGGTAGAGGACCGCCCAGATCGAGGTGCGTGATGAACTCGCCGCCCGTGGCGAGCTCCTTCTACCTTCTGGTGCGTGCCTATGCTGCCGTGCGGCCCCATTGACACGATCAGCTCGCACCACAGCTCAGTGCCTCCCATACGTATAGGCCATCGTCGCCGCCATGCATGCGTCGGCACGCACACCGGAAGATCTCTAGCAAGCATCTAGCTTTTCGAGACTATGCTAACCTCTTTTGGATATCTTGTGCCCACCCCATCCCCCTGCTTTCCGTTGGCCTCCTCCTCGCCGCCGTTAGCTACTCATTTTCTGTCCAATCGCTTTTGCTTCGTCGAGGCGAGGACGTTGCACGTGTCCTGAATCCAGCGGCGGCCATCCTCCAAATCCTAACTTGTTTCCGTCGCTGCTCCGGCAACTACCCGGACCATTCTTAGTTTCCTTCACCGCTCCGGCCGTCTACCAGACAGAGACCGCGTGTCGTTGAGTCCTCTCTACTGCTGCGCTGCGCTCGCCCTCCAATCGTTTGTTCGATCGTCCAATGCGCGGGTGCAGGCCGGCGCCGCCCCCGTCGTCTTCCTCCGGCGTGCTGGTCGCGACGTGCCACACCAATACAATACACCATGATTCTCTCGATGTGTGTCTGAGCCTTGCTGTACCTTGAGAGGTCCTCGTCGCCTTTCTGGTTGGTCCTCCTCTTCACCCTTCAGGGACTCCTGGCCAGCGGGGGATCCAAAAAATATTTTAGGGGGCAGAACAACACTGCTGTTCGATCTTAAGTCTCAGTCTCCCTACACTATAGAACTTTGACTAAAAATTCATGGGGGCTCCACAGGGGTTCCACTGCTCTGATCTGGGTGGGGGGCTTGAGCCTCCCACCCCACTGCTTTGTTCGCCCCTGCTCCTGGCCGTCGACCAAACTGTCTCTGTTCTTCACGAGGGTACTGCATATCATCTCCTCTACCTCTTTATCTGCGGAGACCGGCTGGAGAGAGTCGTGCACTTGTTGATGCGCAAGTCCTCGTCGCTGGTGAGCAGGACGAAGGACCTTGCCGTGTGGTACAGCTTGACGATGCATTCCGAGAGACGTACGTTTCTGCTTCTTGGTCGCCTTGAGAAGGTCGAACTGTCCGAGAGAGAATGGTTTCGCTTGAACAGCCCGGTTATCATTGTACAGTATTTTTCTCTTACAATAAAATAGTATCAGCCGGTTAATCAGCCGTAGAAACCATCAGCGGAAGTTTAACCAAATATACTTAGCGTTGTTATATAAATAATTACCTTTAGACTAATCACATAATGCATTTTCATAGTAAAACTCTATATTTAAAGATATATAGATGTTGATATATATATTTTTATATATACATCTAGTCAAACTTAAATCCGGTTAACTCAAAGGCAAAGCAGGGGGCACCATCAATTATTCAATTCCAGATGTGATGACAATATAATTCTACTCTATCCTTAACCAATTTTTTTAAAAAATAATTAAATTTATATAAAAGATATCAATATCTATCAGACAAAATAGGTACACAAATCTCATAAAAATGAATATTGGTGTATTTTTTTATAAATTTAATCAAATATCAAAATAATTTGGCTCGGTACAGAGAGTACATACAATGATATGATGAATGAGGCCGCTAAAGAAAAGAGAAGAAAGAGGGTCTGTCTCTCTTTATATCTTTTTTTATTGAAGAACCAACGGCAAGAGCATGTCGGGTATATATTAATAGAAAAGATGAGTTTTACAAAAATTAATTAAAAACAAAACAAAACTCTCACAAAAGAGGCAACAGCAAGACCACCACCACAGGAAAACACAACACCAACGAACCGCAGAAGCAACAAAATTTCAAACACCACCTTGAACGCCACAGAGAACAAGCAAAGTAAACAAGGAGGGGGAGTAGGTTTTCCATAGCGATGCCTCCAAGGAGGGAAACGACAACCACAGATAGATGTCGTCAACGCTAACAGGAGAACCATGGTTTTTCAACCAAACTCCTAGAGGGTAAAGGGACCTGACAACAATGCCTCCAACGAGGGGCGTGACGCCAAAGACGACACTATTGTCGGCCACGACCAAGGGCCTAGCAGGGCCATCGCCAGACAACCCCCATGCCCAAGCCCCAAACGAGCCATACTATGACTTGGCATAGCCAAGAACCACAGCAAGCCACCGCTAGTAGGAGATCGCTGTGGTACTAGCGAGGTCATAGGCATGCGTGATCTGTCTCTGCCACGCCAGCCTGCAAGGGCCGCCTCCATCCTACATAGCACCAACCACCGTGGGAGGTCACATCTTGTTCGTGCACCATGCAAAGGGTGTCGCCGACTTTGTTGCACGTCGTCGTCCCTCAAGCTTCTAGAGATGCCACGAGCATTCCCGCACGCGCAGCCATCTTGAATGAGCCGCCATCTGTTGGTTTTCACAGCCGTAGCGAGCCGAACACTAGCATGCGTGGCCAGTCACAACTGCATCGGTCGAAATCGACCACAACCAACCGAACAAATACCAACCACTGAAGGTCACTCACAAGAGAAAGCTTGGCACACCACTGTCCACGGATGCCACAACCAAGACCTTCCATTGAAACACCATAGTTGGTAGTAGTCCTGCAGAGTTGCCACCAACGTACCCACTATGCCTCACCAACCAAAGGAGCTACCGCAACCCTGCCAAAATTGGCCACCGCTAAGCGAGACCAATCGCCGTGGCCACGACTAAAGAGAGCCGCCGTGGACAAGCTGTCGCTGCTGCAACAAACAAGCACTGCCAACATGATGCAACACTAGTCGACGAGGACCGCTGACATCCTGACCAGCACCGACCACCACAGGAAGCCCCAGGATGGAACAAGGCATCCCTAGCCCACCAGCCTCACCTACGCCGCACCCCGACCACCGACTACCGAGGCACAAGCAGCCTGTGCGCTTGGTCGTAAACGATCGTGGATTATAAGCAAGAATAGTATTTTTCTCTCACACTAAACCAGCCAGCAGTACTTCTGGCTTATAATCCATGATCATTTCAGCTATACTTGGCCATCAGGCTAGCCCGGCTCAGCATGGCCCGGAGGATGTCGGGACGGCACGACATGCCATGCCTCCCGTGTTGTGCCGCTGCGGGCCTCATGCCTAGCCAATAGCCCAAGCATGGGCCTATGGGCCTAAATCCGTGCCGTGCCGGCCTAGTAGGCACGGCCAAATCACCAGGTCATGCCAGCCCGAGGCCCATTGGGTTCAAAAACACATTTACACATCAAAAAATTCATCTCAACAAGAAGTATTCAAATTTGAAGTATTTTTTCCTAGAAGAGCTTCAAACTAAAACCAAAACCATACACACAGAGAACAAGAGGAAATTAAAAGGATAACTGAGCTGTGTGCAATGCTGCCTCATTAAAAACATTTCTAGGTAAAACTCACCCTTGTGAGAAACCCCAGAAAGGGAAAAAGAGTGCAGCATAGCTCTTATAAGTCTTAAACATGTTCAAAGGTTTACATGATACATCACAGATATAGATCATAATCAAGTCTGAGGCTCTCAGCTCACCTCTCAAGTCTCACAATCTCACTGTCTCAATCTCAACTCTCAATCTCAACCACCAGATGCAGAAGCCACAGATGCAGATGTGGTAGCAGAAGGAGCCCCAGAACCAGAAGTAGATGCATCTTCATCAAGATAGAGATGCTCAAAGGAGTCTACCAGTTCTTGGTTGTCAACATCATGCTGTAGTCTTCTTTCACCCAGCTCCCAATCTTTTATGCAAGCAAGCATCTCCACATGTTCAGGCAATAGTCGACGGCGCCGCTCCTCAAGTATTCTTCCTGTCAAGCTGAAACAAGATTCTAAAGACACTGTTGAAACAGGAACTGACATAATATCTCTAGCCATGATAGAAAGCACTGGATATGTTAGCTTATGGTCACGCCACCAGAGAAGTAGATCAAAGTCATCCTCATATGCAGTGACATTGTCACTGTCTAGATAAGCAGATAGCTCACAAGCAGCAGCAGAAGTAGATAAAGAAGGACTGGGAGCCGAGGTAGGGGAAGGTCCAACAACACCAGATGCTCCAGGGCCTCCAAAAATTCTTCCCCATGCATGCTTCCTCTTACCTGTGATGCTTGCAGGATGTGTAGCCCTCCTTTGAGACCTAGCTACACCAAACTTTTCTTCATACTTGTTAAACAACTTGAAAATTTCAGTTTTCACAATACCATAATAAGAACTATAGTCAAAACCAGTTTTTTGTTGCATTATGGTAAGAACATTAAATAAACCTCTCATTTTACCTCTAGGATCAAGAATGAATGCAAATGAATACAGCAGAGGTATGTCCTTCCAGTATTTTAGGTATTTAAGCTTCATAGGATAGACAACAGAAAACAGATTCTGATCCTTTGAACTTTCATGCAAATGAGTTATAATATCTAGCAGATGGTGCAGAATAAGTGGACTAGTTGGATAGTAAACATCAGAAAGAGTGACTGTGGAGTCATAAAAAACTTCCAGGAAT